>NC_056729.1:973910449-974032949 GCF_019279795.1 Protopterus annectens
CTGAGGTGGTTCCACCTGAAGGTGGTGCAGGACAAGTTGACAAGGAGGTCCCAGGGTGGGCCCCAGATGTGCTGGTGCCTGGTGCCATGGCCATATAAGGTGGGAGAGGTGGGTCCGCTGGGACCAGCCTTCCCAAACTTGCTATGGTGTTTAAATTTTACAACATATTTGGGTTACTAATAGTCAACACATTCCAGGATTAGGTATAACAGCATGCATAGATATGCCCATTAACCCAAAACACCAGATATGGAACAGTTGTATAGCAAACAGGACACATGCATATATGGAACCACAGTGGCCATTACAGCTGCATGCAGGTACATTTATGGCAGCATGCCACCAATGTGGGAGTATTTCAACATGACACATGCATAGAAACAAATTTAAATATTTATCAAACAATAGGACATATGTCCCAACGGTTCTAGGTCATAAGATCGACAGCCACTTTCACCGACAACAGAAACATCGACACCACATTATCGACAAACCATAAACACGACACCTCACATGCCCGACAAACAAGTAACAGACGGTCCACAAACACGAAACCCCATACACTGCACACACCACAATAACAACAATCAACTAACAAAACACATCCCCTTATCCAAAAACCACACACAGAACACAAGCACACCAAAATCCTCACAAACCCACACTAAACCTCACACACACAACTATGTACAACCCTAACCCAAACCCTTACCCTAAGGTCCGTCACTATCGCACACTCAGCTAACACGCCCTAACCTAACTCACTTAACCCACCCCTAACCCAAAAATACCACTACCAAGACACTTACATAACCCGCGCCCTAACCTAAATCACTTAACCCGCCCCTAACCCAAAAAACTGCCACTACCGCACACATACCTAACCCGTGCCCTAACCCTAACTCACTTAACCCGCCCCTAACCCAAAAAATACCACTACCGCACACTTACCTAACCCGCGCCCTAACCCTAACTCACTTAACCCACCTCTATCCCCACAGACTGTCACTATCCACACTTACCTTAGTCGCACCCTAACGTCCGTCACCACCGCATACTCACACAGCCTTCTTTCCAACTCACTATCCCTGGCGTCGGCGTGTTCATCCGTAGCGTCGGTCTTCCGAGTGTCAATCATCTGGCGCCCGCTAATCCGTTGTCGGTTATATCGGCTGTCGATCTTCTAACCTAGACCCGTCCCAACAGTAGATTTAATAGAGCACATACTGATTGAGTTGTGTATTTAGTTTATTGTTGCAGATATGGTGGGGGGGGAGAGAAAGATGTCAATTAACAACTTGTATATCCTTGTAGTTCTCATTACTTTCCTAGTCAGTGCTGTGATCTGTACCTTACAGGTATTATTACACTACCCTATAGCCTTAGTTTGGACAGTGGTATGGATATTGACAACTATATACATGCACTGAGTTTTACCTGCAGTAGATACTTCTTACCTGGTATAACTGTGGAGGTATTGTTTGTTAACACTACCTGACTTTTTCTACACATATTTCCAGATTCCAGGTTGATGTTATGCACATACCTATCCATCTCTTATTGCACATACTCTGGGCATGTCTTGACAACATGCAGGTGAAACCAGGACATATTTTGACTATTGCTGTCATAAACCTTTGGTGAGTTGTACGACAGGTTTGTTTTCATAAACATTTTCCAAATATGTACAGGCCTGACAGTTAGTTATATGACATTAAATGCTGCCTATGTGTCAGAGATTAGCACGCTGATATGCCAGGGGGACAGGGTAACAGCCAGCAGATATGGGACAATTAACTGGGCATTCTGGACAATTATGTGCACTTGTGGGGTATGATTCTGCATACAGCTTACTACCACTCCCAGGATTCAAACCATGGCTGTGTCTACTAAAAATAAACCAGTGTACATCACAGTTGAGTGTGCCATATAAATATTGCTGTGTATCTCTTCTCTGATTTCTATCTATAAGTCTCCCGTGGTTTTACAATCTAACCTTGTAATTACAACGCTCTTACACAGGGTTTCCTAGATAGTTTTGTTATGTAGCACAGTGTGGATGACAGTGATGAGTAATACCTTATTATTCAGAGCAACTGCAACACTAACAATGCCATACAATACCAGAGTAAACAGTAACAGTCCAGGATTTCAATCTTTTATTTCTAGGCACAGTTTTCATATCTGACAGACCTGTGGGGGAGAATGTTTGTTAACACTACCTGAATGTTGCCACACATATTACCAAATTCCACATTAATATTATGCACATATGTCACACTCTGTTACTACACACACTCTGGTCACAGCTTCACAACATGGGGGTGGAGATGGGACATACTTTGCTTATTACTCTCATAACATTTTGGGGAGTTGCTAGAGTGACAGGTTTGTTCTTATAGATGTCTGACAATCAGTTGTATGTCATTATTTGCTACCTAAACGTCTGGGATCATCCCACTGATTTGCCAGGGGGACATGATGACAGGCAGCAGATATGGGCCAGTTAACTGGACATTCTGGACATATCTGTACAGTTATGGGATATGATTCTGCATACAGCTTACTACCACTCCCAGGATTTGAATCATGGCTGTGTGTGCTAAAAATTCAACAGGTCACATCTCAGTTGAGTGTGCTATTTGGATTATGTTGTCTATGTTTTCACTGTTTTCTTTCTAAGTCTCTATCAGTTGTACAATATGACCTCTTGTGATTACAACAGTCATATACAGACATTCTTACATATTTTATTTATGTAGCACAGTATAGGTAACAGGGCTTAATACAACAGTACTATTAAGAGATTGCAGCACTGCATTACCATATGATACCAGAGTAAACACAGGCAGTCCAGCAGTTAGACCTTTATTGTCAGGCTGTTAACCTTTTATTTACATACAACCTATATGAGACTCTTCCTGCCATATTGTCTGGTGTATTCAGTACATGCCTTAAACGATACAGGTTTTATACTGGCAATTAACTTTCTACTACTTTTAGATTTATTTCTTATGACAGTACATGCAAGAGTATTACTAACCTGCCTCGTAACACAATCTCTGCAGTCTACAGGCATGGGCTTCCTAGTTCACAGCCCACTCATCTGCCACTGTCAAAGACATAAGAGGAGTATTTAGCCATACCTATCCATAATATACATGAGCTGGCAATTATTCAACAAGTAGTGGACTGATACACATGGCTGGGACATCCCCCGTCTGCCTAGCCTCTTGGATCCACTGATCCAAGAGCTCCCTCTTTCTCTGCTTCAGGTCAGCATAGTGATGCCTGACTTTCTCACCAGTTTGAGGTATGCCAGTGGCACTGGTGAGTTCATGGGCGAGACAGTCCCAGGCTTCCGCTTTAGATTGGGAACCCTGGTACTGGCCCTGCAGCAGTCTCTGGTCATGGTCTTTAACAAGGAGTCCTGCCATGACTTTGGACTCCTGGATGCCCCAGCTTTGCACCCAAAAGCTCACTCCCTCTCCCACACTGGTCATAGTGCCTACAGGAGGAAGCTGCAACCAGTTATGAGATGTATTCCCACCTGTTGGGTTTAAATAGGGCCAATTTCCCACACTTTGCCATGATTGGATGGTTTTGAAAATGCTAAGCTATGGGCAAACCTGCTTACCTACGGTTGGCATTGCATAAAGGGGTATACTAATGGGCAAACTGATTTAGCTTGCCTACACATTGCTTATACCTAGTAAGCAGGGCTGTTCAAAGCTTAGCATTGCTTAATTTTTAATTTGCATACTATTTGCTGTTTGGCATTGATTTATTATTCATTACATGTTATATGTGTTTGGTATCCATGATTCATGTGTACGTACACTGTATGGGGTCCTTGTGTTTATTAGGGGATTTCAACACTTTATTACAATGACACCTCACACCTGGACTTAATGCAGTATTCCAGTTCACATATTTATGTTATGCAGTAGGTTATACAACATAAATTTTATATAGATTCCTTTTACATGTTAAGTTAATATTCCTATAGTGAGGATCTGTGTGGTGATACCTTAGTCTTAAATACTGTTGTGATGGCATACTGGATAACTACTGTGACTATAGTGTACAGGGTCTTGGGTTCAAGACCTGCAAGGGCTGTTTATTTTATTTCTGGGCAGAACAGCGGCTGTTGTGTATAGAGTGATTAAGGCACTTTTAAGCAATTGTAAGTGGGTTTGAGCGGGTTTGCGCTATGGTAAGCAATGCTAACCTCCAGTTTACTATGCTTACAGAGAGTTAGCTTCAATATTGCTTAATCTATGTGCGCATTGTCTACCCCCATGCAAACGGGCTTAAACCTGCTTACTACTGCTTAAATATGCTTACTCCCACTTACTACTGCTTATTAGTGCTTACTCTCACTTACCCCTGCATTAATTTAGACAGAAATGTAAAATGGTTCATGGGAAGGTGGTGGATTTGGACACTCTATGGATTTATCATTCATTACACATCATACCTTCAATTTGTATCCCTGATTCATGTGTACATATACTGTATGGGGTACTTGTATTTATCTGTGGATTTTACAACATTATTACAATGACAACTCACATATGCATTTAATGCAGTACTCTAGTTTACAAATATATGTTATTTAGTAAGTTATGCAACAAAAATTATTGTTCATAAAGTGATTTGACATGGAAAATGGAATGCACTGGAGTGACACTTGAACCGGGAATGACTGTTCATAAAGCAAATGCTCTGACCACTACACTATTGCAGTATTGCTCCATTTGCATATATCTCAATATTTATCTTCTTGTGCATTTAAGCTGCAGTATATGTAGCTAAGCAACGGGCAAACCCGCGTACCTACGGTTAAATTTTATCTGTTTGGTAAAAAAATGTAACTTGTTTGTATTATTATACTTTAACTATTGCTCTTATAAACTTGGGGGTGTGAGTTGCTGGGGTTATGCAACCCCCTATGAGTAGTCTCACTCATTGTTATTGCTAAACTGCAGTCTTGATTGTAGGTTTATGTATATTGTAAGAGCTCAGCTCTCAGACATGCCCCCTGCACTCATCCACGCTCTGAAACCGTTTAGGAGCTCAGGCAGCATGCCTTCATTAATATGTATGTCACTCTGCCGTGCTGCTCCTAAATGGTTGCTTCCATGTAGGACTAAGCTAGTCCTGCACGGAAGTTTACTGAATCCAGGGGATAGTACTATTGTAGATTAGACAGAATTCTAATACAATATAAATGTCTACTTATTGTATAAGCAATTAATATTTACATGAAAGATAGATGACAAGCAAGTCAACCATAGTAAAGTAGGATGTATCATATATAAAACCTCAGTAAAAAATTATAGCACACAGTTATTTAACACATTCACCCTTACTGATGAAGTCTTCAGAACTTATTACTTAATGTAAATAGATGGTAATAATATTTATACCTAATGTTTATAATACCAAATGTAAAAAAAAAACAGCTACCACCACTTGGAAAATGAATATTTAATCCAACAGCTCCATAAAAACAATAAAACAAAACAAGAAATTCAAAGTTTGATGAGCGCTTTCGGGCTGTGCCCTTCATCAGATAAATTGCTCACATTCAAACACTCATTTAAAGGGAGTAACAACCAATCTGTGCTCAATACTGAACCCACCTTTTTTTTTAAGGCAGGTTTTAATGGAATGACATCATTAAGCCCTGGATGTCTGTGTGCTGTAAGTTCTATTATACATTTGGCCTCTTCATTTTCAGTGTCATTCACTATATCATCACCCGTGATGTTACTCACCATATGCCAAATCACCATAAATTTAAAATAATGTCCTTGATGACCGGATATGTGTCGATACAGGACATTATGTTCATTTTTTCAATATACAAGCCTAACCATAACAATTCCCTGGATATTTCTTCATACAATATTTACTTCCCTGGACCCCTATCTAGCAGGGTGACTGACATGATCCCGGGGTGAATTTCCTATCTCCCATCGAATCATCAAGGTTCCGTTTGAAGAGGACCAAGGAGGCACTCTGCTTGACATGTATGGGCAGTCTATTCCAGAGTATTGGGAGTCTCTGGGTCAGGAACCTATCCCTCCAGCATGTTTTGTTCATTGTGATGACAAGGTTTAGACTGCTGGAGCGTGTGGGTCTGAGGGATTGGGATTTCTTTAAGTGGAGCATGTCCAACAGCTCAGGGTTTGACATGGCCTTGTATGTTAATCAGAGATCGCCTCTGAGTAGACAATATGCCACAGAGTATAGCTGGAGATTTTTTAGATGATCAGCATATGGTGCCTGCTTTAGGCCTGTGATTCTTTTAGTGAGGTATTTCTGCAGCCTTTCCAGCTGTTGCAGATGTCTTGTGAGGTACATACCAAATGGGGCATTATACTCTATAATGGGTCTAATGAGGGATGAGTACAGTGGGACAATGACCTCCTTTTTCCTGGATGAAAAGCCCATAGTGATGAGGTGTGCCATATAAAAGGATTTCCTGACTGTTGTGGCAATGTGGTTATCAAAGGTGAGACCACTGTCCAGCTGTGTCCCTAAGTCTCTCATCACACATTCGGTGTTTAGTGTACTGCCACCTATGTGGTAATTCATGGGTAAATGGTTTTTCTCAAAGGGGATAACTATACATTTCTTGGCATTAAGCTTGAGCCCATGGCTCTGGCACCAAGCATTTGTTTCTGTAAGGCCCTTTTGTAGAATATCCATATAATTTGGGGATTCAATAATGGCTCCCAATAGTGTTATTATACACAAGCCCATGTTATTAAATCCTTTAAATTCAGCAGACTGCTTCATCTTATATGACAATTATATATTTTATGTCTAGATTTACTAAAATCATACATTACATAACTATTGTGTGTGTGTTTTTTTTTTTGGCTGTTGCTTAGTTATTTGATAGACCACAGGCTGTAATGCTTATTCTTATTATTAGCACCTTCCAAGCATGTTTATACAGTCCACAGACTTTATGAGACACTTCTAGTTTCTTATTTGTTATAAGTATATATCCATCCTTACATACACACATATCAGTACTTCAAGCACAGGCAACAATACCCATCCAGTTTTGCCATAATACCATTCACTAGTTCATGTGGTGTGTTTCCAGGCTGTTCTTAAAATATCCAAACCAATATTTGTCCTGTTCCATTTTACCAGCCTGTTCCATGCAGTGGTCACTCTGCCAGTGAACCACTCAACACACCTTCCATTCCCACAGATATTTTCATGAAGGAAATCTGATGACTCTCTAGCACTTCCTGGCAAACCCAAACACCCCTAGAATCAGCTGTCCCCATATGCCTAATACGTCCGAGCAAGCTCACCTCCCAAACCATTGCAAAGGGTTCTGCACAAGACCAAGTGCTCTTAGTCTTTCACAATAACTCAGACTTCTACTCTTATGTAAGTCCTTAATGTGTTTGGACCAAAATACATTTTAAATATAAAATTGCGCTTATTTTTTTTTTTTTTTATCAAGAATCAACTTAATGAGCTAAACGAAGTGTTGGGAAACTATCAATATGTGTACATGTGGTTTAAAACAACCCCTATATATATATATATATATATATATATATATATATATATATATATATATATATATTAAAACCAATAACTTAATTGCCGAGAATCATCTCAGAGGCTCCTCAGAGCCATTAAGCATTATCATCACTCTGTCTCTGTTACCATAGCAACCTAGGAGTGTCTGTTTCTGTTAGTGTGTCTGTGTACTGAATACCAGAGGTTTGGGATGCACCTGAAGCAAAGCTTCACTTCACTGCAAATTCATGCGAAATTCCCTCCCTTTCAGTAAGGCAGCAACCATGAAAAGAACGGAGAGCAAACAGGTAAACAAAAAAACTCCTAATAAGCTGCCACAACAAGAGATAACACATTCTTCCAGCCTTCCCACCTCTCACTCAGCAGATGTATAAACAAACTATTCTCTGCCAAAATATCCCAAATCACAGTTTTATCCACCTCTTTCCACCAAATGTCTCTTCCTAATACACAAGCATCAGTAATCCTCGATCACAAGCCGCAGCCTACAACTTCCCAGAGAAGGAAAAGGCAACATGCAAAAGCTGCCAGACACAACTGCATCCACACACACCATGTCAGGCTTAATCAAACATCTCTCAAAGCTATGATACCTGCCATAATTGATATTAACTATATTTAGACAGAATAATGATGACATTTACTAAGAGCTTGCTACTATTATTTAACCAGGATATACATGACATTTCTAAATCATATTTTAACTGAAAAAGGCATTAGTCTCCATGACAGTATTTTTTTTCAAAACACTCTACTGTTACTGCTATTATATATGATGTTAATTTGTTACATTTGAGTCTGAACTCTGATGAATGGTACCTTGTTGAATTAGTGAATTAATTACTTAAATTATTATAAGTAAAATCAATGAAAAATGAACAAGATAAGTATTCACTGAGTTCAAGTAGGGGAAAAGAAACTTCTATGTTTGTATTATATGTTGCTTTGTTTGGCTTATATATAATTTAAATAGTAAGCCATCTTGACCTACCTTTGTTTGTGAAGCATTATTGGACTCTTTGAACATTCTGAATAAATCATTACTGTTTCTCAGTTGTTTAAGAAACCCTCCTTTTTAAATAAAAACAGATGACAAGTGATGTACCACATCAGTTGATACTTTGAGAGATCTAGTTGTAAGAGTTATTTTTTTGGGACAGCTATCTTGGAATCAGTTTTTTCTTTCTTCTTTCTTTGTGGCATATACTAAAAGTAAAAGTTTTTAGATTTAAATGGCAACATTCTATTTTGTATAACCAGCAAAGGTAAAAACATTATTGTTTTTGATGAATATAGTAGCTTCTTCTAAGTCATTAAAGGTTCATCCCATTGGCAAAAAGTATTTTTATCTTGGCTGGAAAGGCCAGCTGTGCTTTAATGTTGTTTTGTTTCAACAGTTTTTTTACTGGTCAGACCTTTTTCCTTTGTTCTAGTATTCTGGAAGAATAATCATTGTCAAACCTTATTAGGCTTTGATTGCATTTTAAGGGTGATTTTCTACAAGCAGATTTTAATATTAGTTCCTTGTCCAGAAATGAAAGAAATTTTATAACTATGTATCTAGGTGGAGTATCTGTTGATTTAGAAGCAGGTTTCCTCAGTGCTCTATGCGCCCTTTTAATTCCAAATGAAAGTTCCTCTTTCAAGTTTAAAAATTCAGGAATTCTGGTTGTTAAGAATGAAATAATGTCTTCTCCTTCAGTGTTTTCTGGAAGACCAAAGATCCTTATGTTGTTTCTCCTTTCCCTGTTTGCTAAGTCATCTGTTTTGTTAAGCAGCCATGCATTCTGTTTAAGCAGACATTCTTTTTGGAATTCTTCCTCTTTGAGTCTCCCTTCAAAGTCATTTAGAGAAGTCTCTATATTTGTTATTTTTATATGGTGTTGCTGTAATAGTTCCTTAAGAGTATGTTTTATTTCTGTTTTTGAGAATGTAATTTGAGGTTTTCTAAGTCATTTCTAAAGCCAGCCATCTTTAAAGATAGTTCCTGTAAGGTATATGTCATCAATTGCAGTTCTTTTTTCAAAGCAGCATTTGGGTGAAAATTCCTTGAGTTGTTCATATTCAGTGACTCAATATATCTCCAAGTTACTTGACAGGAAAAGTTTTGTATATCTCCACCAAAATTGATATTTATGTCGTTTAGTAGTTTATCTATAGATTTTTGACATTTTAAACTTTGAAAATAATAAAATGGTCCTGTATTATTATACTAGTTTATTGAGCTCTTAAAATGCACTGCTCTCAGTTTGCCATCTAGGCTCTGCCCCAAGTAATTTATTCTTCAAGAGCAACAGGCACAGAATTTGTACATGAAGCACTGAAATATAAAGTTGTTTGCTAGTAGCAGCCTCTTCATTAGTTATAGATCTCTTTAATGTGGAATTATTCAGATGAGATTTATTTCTTCAGACATTGTGCATATTGACTGATATTGGATTGTAATGACAGAAGTTTGAATGGCCTTTTATGGTTGAAATGTTCTGAAATGGACAGGTTTGTTATTATGAGTTCAAATGTTTTGTTTTATTAGTTACTGGAAAAATGATCAAAACTGCCAATTTAAAACTCACTCTAACAAGTCTTGCTGTATTATACAAGGAATGATTTAATACAACCAGGAAGGCAAATCAAAGAATGCATGCGTGTATGCATGACACTAAAAATGTGTGGAAAGGCCCTATGGTTTAAAACCAGCCCAAGGGTAAACTTTATCGACCATTGACCAGATGCATTTTCTTTCAATGTAGGTTTCAATGCTGTTTCAACAAATGTGAGTTTCAAGGACAGAGAAGTTTACTGTTAATCCTACGTCTGTTTTCACTGTGAGACTGTATGGTTTTGTTTAGCAAATGTCTATTAGTGTTTGTGCTATAAAATTTGAAATAAAATTTTCAATTAAATCCAAATATCTGTAATCATTGTAGAAGTAAAAAAGAAAATTGTATGTACACTGAGAAGTTTGAACAGTGTTTATAGTAACTAGGGAGAAATAGCCAAGTAATAGGATGAATGGCTGTGGTGGTGGTGGGGCTGCTCTGTGTGTGTGTGTGTGTGTGTGTGTGTGTGTGTGTGTGTGTGTGTGTGTGTGTGTGTGTGTGTGTGTGTTTGTGTGTGTACATGTGTGAGGGGTGCCCTTATCCATTTTCCTGCCTACGGCCACATTCGATAATGAACCGGCTCTGCAACTAAGCAGCTCTTTCAGATTCACTGCATCAAGCTAAAATCAGGAGCAGTTAAGACACTGAGGTTTACCTCAATAAATGTAAAGGAACATCAGCATCAGTAGTGCTTTCCACACTTTTCTGATTTCTTTCTCTGCCACTAATATAGTTCCCTTTCCCTCACTGGAAGCATGCAAGAACTCTGGCGTGAAGGAAATAAAGTACCCCTCATCCTAAAAGTGAGCTGCACACTTTTTTATAAAATAATTACGCAACTGCAAACTCTTGCAATAGTCCTTGTCTCCCATGCACTGTGACACTACTTACTCTAGAAATCCAGCCAACCACAGTGCATAGATATGTAGACTGAACCTAACAAAAAGCCCTCCCAGCCTGCAGGTCTGCTGTAAATCAACAGTCAGCAGTTCCTCAAAAACAATCAAACAAACAAAAATGTTGTGATTGCTGCTTGGTTTGTTCTTGGCTCTAACCTGGGAGATCACAAGTTTGTACTCAGGTTCAAGCCAAGCTCAAGCCAACTCTAGCTGGCCCACTTCTGGCAAACAAACCTTTTTATAGATACATAAGATGTGGAAGGAGTAAAGATGCACAAACTGATAAACTGTGTTCAGATTCTAAAATTTATTCTCAGACACAACAGATTATAGATATATTTACAAAATCTTATGCAAAAACAGTTTGGCTCTACAAAAGGGGTGGTAAGTTGACCTAGAGACATCCAGGTAACCCCAGATACTGGAATCAAATTAGATTATATTGAAAAAGAATTGTGCAAAGTGGATCCAAACAAAGCACAGGGAGGAGACATAATAAGTAACAATGGCCTGAGAACACTTAAGCAAGAACTTACACTGCCATTACATCTATTATTCACTAGGTCATATAAATATGGGGAGATTCCTCAAGATTGGAGACATGCACTTATTAAACCTGTCCTTAAGGGAAAGGGGAGTAGGACAAACCCAAAATCATATAGACCCTTAAGTCTACTTTCATGTTGTGGAAAAATAATGGAGAAGGTAATACTGGATAAGTTATTGTCAGGACTGGATAGGTTGGGACTTGAAACCATATATCAGCATGCATATGTTGAAAATAGATCTATTACCACCTGTAACATAATGGTCTATAACAATATAATAACAGCTATGAATGAAAAATTTTGCTGTGATGTGATTTATTTAGATTTAACTTCAGCATTTGACATGGTTATGCACAAAACACTGATCAATAAATTAGTACAACTAGATATTGATGTACTGTTGATAAGATAGATAGCTGCATGGCGTAAAAATATGACATAGCAAGAATCACACTCCAACTGGGCAGATGAAATCCTTGGTTACAGTCAAGGTGTCCCACAGGGCTCTGTACTAGGCTCTTACTTGTTTAGATTGTATCTTTCAGACCTTACTTTTTATCTGAGGTGTTCTACAGTCTATATGCTGATGACCTGAAATTGGGTAAACTGATTGCAAGTGTTACAGATAAGGCATGTCTGCAAAATAATTTGACTAAATTGACCAGTTGGGCACAGGGGAATAATATGTTGATAAATACAACAACAACTAAGCATATGAGATTTGGGAGACATACATTGAAAGGTGAATATTTAATGCAGCACACAGTGATTGAAATTGTAGACTCATTTAAGGACCTGGTTTTATGGGTAGATTCAACTATGAGTTTTTCTAATCATATCAACCAATTGGCTAATGATAATTATAGAACTACAGGTTGTATAAAAAGATTTATAAAGTCTAGGAAATCAAACATAATTAAGTCATTGTTAGTTACATTAGACCCAAACTTGAGTATGGAATAACAATATGGAAACCCTATAGGAAAACAAGCTTGAATAAACTGGAAAGAGTACAGTGGAAATATACTAAGGGCATCCATGGATGTGAAAATCTAAGTTATTAGGAAAGACTAAAATATCTGAACTTGTACAGTGTCTCTTACAGATATTTAAGAGGAGATCTTATTCAAGTATATAGGGCATTTAGGGACAACTATCTCTGGAAATGTTTGGGGTTATCAAAAAGTACTATAGGATCTTCAGATAACCTATGTAGAAGATTCTATAGGAATGAGAAGTGTACTAATTGGTTCTCTGACAGAGTAGCTGATGCTTGGAACAGACTACCAAATTACATTAAAGCAAGTACTAGTTTAGATATTTTTAAGAACAGTTTGGACATTTATCATGGGAAAAAGTGTTTTGGCATATTGGCAAGCTAGAAGGGCTTTAATGCCGTGCTTGAAACATTGTATGTATGTATGTATGTATGTATGTATGTATATATGTATGTAAACTGCAGCATGATTTCTTTTTCTGGAGATTCTTTAAACAAATAGCTTGGAAAACTCACCTCAACACAAAGTATATTAGTCTTGTGAGCACTCAGAGCTAAAAATCTTATGTCACATTAAGTAGTATATGCCTACTGCTGTCACCTTCAAAATGTCTGTATTGGTACTGGCAAAACATAATTAAGTCAGAATAACAAACTATTTATACGACCATACAAATTTCCCGCTATGTATTTCAGATTCTCCTCTTCTCATATTGTTGCCCTGCCCACAATGAAATGCAAAATAACAGAAAATTTAAAATTAGCATTATTTTTAAGACTGGGTATCCCAGTTAATAGTAGAAATACTCTAGAATAATGTAACAACACTTAATCTAGCCATATATTCATATTCAGGAATATTGAATACTGTGGTAAGAGGTATGCTGAAAGATATATTATGGAATGGAAAGAGAAATCCGAAGTATTAATATTATGGCTAGACTGTTTAATATATAGTACAGAAACAGTGTATACATAGAATATACAATTGGTCAAGCAACTGCCCTGTAAATAGCTGACATCTCACACTGGTTGAGTGCTAGTTTGCAGTCTTGTTTCTCTAATGTTGCCTTTCCCTGGCTGTGTTTCTGATTGGGTGCCTTGACTGTGAAGTCACAGTTTGTGTGGCTATTATGTTTGCTCTTGCAAAGCATTTCACTTTTTTCTACAATTATACAACCTTGGAGCTGTACAGTTTAAGTAAGGGGATGTGGGTGGTGAAATGCCCCACAATGAGGTGCAAGTGACTTGTCCAATGCAAAAAAAAAAGCAATTGCTTTGTGCAGTTTGGTGATTCAGGAAGGTAATTCCCAATCCTTTTAGACTGACAACTTTGCATTTAGTAGGTTGGGAGCAAACTTTGATGTGGATGTAGTTAAAATCCCTAATACATCAAGAAAAGGCTAAACCTAACTGATCATATTTTAAGAAGATTTCACTTTATTTAAAAAAATATATTTTGGAGGTGGGCATTGGGTACAAAAAAATGCTCTAGGGAAGAACAGAAAAAATATTTTACTTTTAAATTTGAATAAACTTTCATAAGCATGGTTAACCTCACGTCAATGAGGTTAAAGATTTATTAATTTTCTGATATTTATTTTATTATAGGTTCATAGACTCTTAGTAACTAGTAGGTAATCAGTCTGCAGGCCATTTTAAGCCTAGCCAAAAAAAAAAAAACTATTCAAAATGTCCTTCAAATCTCAGTGACAGCAAGACAAGATAGACCAGGGAAGAATTTGAGGCTGCCCATCCAATTACCTAGGTTTACCTTGAAGGTGGCAAGGGTGCTATTCATCATGACGTGAAATGAAAGTTTGCTCCAGAGGTGAAGGATATGTTAGGATATGAATCTATCACAGCAACACGTCTTATTTAGCTGATGATGAAGGTTTAGTTTCTTTAACTGAGTATCTGAGGTAGCATTAGTTCTGTGAAGGAAGTGGAGGTCAAATAGCATTGGATCTTTCCTGGTATGCGTGGTTGAGCTATAACCTATCATGACATGACATGGCATGGGCATAAGCAGGAACCTATCATAGATGTGATGCCAGTCCACTGCAAGCTACAGACACACACACACACACACACACACACACACACACACACACACACACACACACACACACACACACACACACACACACACACACACACACACACACAAGCAATTTGGAGGATTGAATTTGAAATATTTAGAATGTGGGAGGAAACTGCAGACTGTCTGAAAGCCCACATGGACATGAGTATGTCATGCTAACTCTGTAAATATTTCTTATACTGGGTACTAAATCACACTAATTATCTGTATAACCACATATGTTATAATATTCTGAACTGGGCATTCACAGCTACAATCCCATTTCTTATACTGGGTACTAGTTCACGCTAATTATCTGCATAGCCGCATGTTTTATAATGTTCTGAACTAGGCATTCACAGCTACAGTCCTAATTCTTATACTGGGTACTAGATCATGCTAATTATCTGCATAACCACATGCTTTATAACATTCTGAACTGCACATGCACAGCTACAATCCCAGTTCTTATACTGGGTACTAGATCACGCTAATTATCTGCATAACCGCATGTTTTATAACATTCTGAACTGTGCCTGCCCAGCTACAATCTGAATTCTTATACTGGGTACTAGATCACTCTATCTGCATAACCGCATGTTTTATAACATTCTGAACTGTGCCTGCCCAGCTACAATCTGAATTCTTATACTGGGTACTAGATCACTCTATCTGCATAACCGCATGTTTTATAACATTCTGAACTGCGCATGCACAGCTACAATCCCAGTTCTTATACTGGGTACTAGTTCACGCTAATTATCTGCATAGCCGCATGTTTTATAATGTTCTGAACTGGGCATTCACAGCTACAGTCCTAATTCTTATACTGGGTACTAGATCATGCTAATTATCTGCATAACCACATACTTTATAACATTCTGAACTGCACATGCACAGCTACAATCCCAGTTCTTATACTGGGTACTAGATCACGCTAATTATCTGCATAACCTCATGTTTTATAACATTCTGAACTGTGCCTGCCCAGCTACAATCTGAATTCTTATACTGGGTACTAGATCACTCTATCTGCATAACCGCATGTTTTATAACATTCTGAACTGCGCATGCACAGCTACAATCCCAGTTCTTATACTGGGTACTAGATCACACTAATTATCTGCATAACCTCATGTTTTATAACATTCTGAACTGTGCCTGCCCAGCTACAATCTGAATTCTTATACTGGGTACTAGATCACTCTATCTGCATAACCGCATGTTTTATAACATTCTGAACTGCGCATGCACAGCTACAATCTGAATTCTTATACTGGGTACTAGATCACGCTAATTATCTGCATAACCTCATGTTTTATAACATTCTGAACTGTGCCTGCCCAGCTACAATCTGAATTCTTATACTGGGTACTAGATCACTCTATCTGCATAACTGCATGTTTTATAACATTCTGAACTGCGCATGCACAGCTACAATCCCAGTTCTTATACTGGGTACTAGATCACACTAATTATCTGCATAACCTCATGTTTTATAACATTCTGAACTGTGCCTGCCCAGCTACAATCTGAATTCTTATACTGGGTACTAGATCACTCTATCTGCATAACCGCATGTTTTATAACATTCTGAACTGCGCATGCACAGCTACAATCCCAGTTCTTATACTGGGTACTAGTTCACGCTAATTATCTGCATAACCACATATTTTATAATGTTCTGAACTGTGCATGCACAGCTACAATCCAAGTTCTTATACACTAGATCACTCTAATTATCTGCATAATCGCATATTTTATAGCGTTCTGAACTGCACATGCATAGCTACAATCCCAATTAACCCCCTATTCTGGTCTAAATTTAAGGAGAAAGGGATGGATATGGGAGGCACCAATCTCCACAGAATTAACAAAATGAATGCTAGGAAGGATTTTTATTGGAATAATTTGTGTTGAAACATCATGAAGTGTGCCGGTTAAACAAGAGCAAAGAGACTGGATATCTTCCCCTGTTGTTGTTCTGCTGGTATTCTGAAATGCAAGTTTTGATTGCTAGTAAAAGAGAAATTTGCATGGAGATATAATTGTAGCATTCATACTATTACACTGCTGGGAAAATGCGTGCTGGGTACTCAAGGGCGTGATATCCTTTCTCCTACTTTTGATGTAATAACATTGCACACTCTAGGTTTTGATTTCTGCTAAAGGAGATGACATCAGAATTTGACTGAAGATGTGATTTAAAAATTGTAAGGACACACCTAGTGATGTGCTCTGAAACATAACAGAAACATGTAATGTCAAATGGTATTATCATGCAAATTTCAATATTTCAGCAGTGATTGCTATCTACACTGGGTGGATGTAAATGAACTTTCTATCTTAAATAGAGTATACACAGGTGAGTTTCATCTGCCATTGCATATAACAATATTTCAAGTTATCTCAGTATAAAAAAACATTATGAATTCAGTAAAGAAATCTGGTTCTAAGGTAAATGTAGGCCTTAATAACATATGTTGATAGGACACTTGTAATAAATAAGGTAAGTATTGTTAGTCATATTTATTTATTATTTACTTTATTTACATTTGTTAACCGGGTAGTGTCTGACTGGGTTGAAAAAAAAACGTTTTCAGAGGAGACACGGGGAGAAAAGCTCCACAACAAAAAGAACATTATTAAGGTACAATCAGTAAACTTAGCTTAAGTAGTACATTGCTAACAATATGTAAATGAGCTTAACAAAAATATTATAGTGAAATATAATAACAGAATACAATATAAACATGCATGTTTCAGACATACAGGAATACTATTTTTTTTTACAATATATATATATATATATGAGGGCTATAACAAGGTGAGTCACTTCTGAAAGACCAAAATTGGTCATGTAGTTTTACAAGTTAAGTCATCTGAATGAACAAAGATTAATAAAGATAAGATGGATAGTGGGATAGCCCTTTGTGGGATGAGCACTGTTTGGGCTAATGTATGAGATGAGTGGGAACAAATAGGAAGAATATTAGTTTGGAGCAATACAGGGGCATATGGTACAGTTATCACATTACTAGTGTAAACCATTGCTACCGTAGACCACAGTGGAAAATGCCTAGGAGTCGGTTGGTGAGAGGATGTTATACATGACTCAGAAAGAGCACTGTGATGGAGTCTGAGCTGTGCATCATTTCTCCACTTGAGACAGAAATGAAAAAATGACTGCAAGTATAGAAACAAAAATAGGTAACAGAGGTGGATTAAGGTAGCACTGATAGGAGACAGAGACAGAGAGAGAGAGAGAGAGAGAGAGAGAGAGAGAGAGAGAGAGAGAGAGAGAGAGAGAGAGAGAGAGGGAGAGAGAGAGAGAGAGAGAGAGAGAGAGAGAGAGAGAGAGAGAGAGAGAGAGAGAGAGAGAGGGAGAGAGAGAGAGAGAGAGAGAGAGAGAGAGAGAGAGTGGTTATGGCTGGTAACAAGGAATACCTTCAACTCTGGAAATGCCTGATGCCAAAGGGAGTGCATTTTAGACTACAGCACAAGTCATGAGAATTCCCTTTCACCTAAAACTAATTTGTACCTGTGAATGCTTAAGTAGCTCTGGGAGTTTTGAGAAGACAGAACATGAAGGGTGTGGGTTTTCAGCATTAAGTGTAATTAGGCGAGTCAGCCAGCAGTGGGCAGGTCTCCTGACTTGGAAATTCATATATGAGGCAGAAGGGTAATAACACTGTCTAAGAGGAGTAGGCATTCAGTTAACTCTTTATGAAGAGGTGATATGATGATTGCTGCGATAATGACTGTTTCTTGGCAAAAGATCTATAAACCTAAAACTGTAGTAAAGGAGCGTCTGCAGCTTTTCTTTTTTTCTTTTTTTTTGTCAGCAGACTAAATGGCCAGTAATGGAAGTCTGTATCCAGGATGAGGTGCCAAATACCTTTAGCTAGCAGGTATAAGCATCAAGTGATCGATGATAAATCTGGCTTTCATGTGTATATAAGTTAGACATATGCATGTTTAAGGAAACAGTACAGAGTTTTGGTTGCAGTCATATTCTTTGAAATAGCTGATTGTTTCCATGTATTTGGATGAGTTCCAGTGTCTAGATACAGCTGAGTGAGCCAAGCAGTACAATCCATGAACATGTACTGAAAGTTTCACAGTCTGTGCCATGCTTCACAACATCATCTTGAGAAAACAGCTTCAGCAGGATCAACAAGGAGAAGGGGCACACATCCCACCACAGCCACATGCAGGTGAGGAGTCAGAGGGGCAATCAGCAGCTGCTGTGAGTGTAGGCAAATGTAGGCATGCTCAATATGCCCTTGCATTGGCTAAGAGGCAACACATAGCACACTCACTCACCACCAAAGGGGCTAAAACCTTCAATCTATGCACATACATATAGTAACACTGAAGTCAGGCAACACTCACAAACTTTACCTACCTATGTAATGGCTGTGTGCTCCTAGCATCAGGCAGACTCAGCCTTGAACTAAAACTGCAGCAACTGCTGCATTTACAAGGTAAGTGCTGAACCTGGAGTATTAAAATAATATTGTGTAATAATACAAATGAATGGCATATCCTTGCATGTTGTTACTTGGTAATGTAAGTAAGTAAAAGGTGTTTGATTTCTCTATCAATGACATCAACATGTGACAGCAGAGACTTATGTGAATACATGTGTCCTCTATTAAGTAATAGTCCTCGGGCATCAAAGATTCACACATTCATACCTCTCAAAAGTACTGATAGTTACCGAATGTACTCAGTTTGGCCTCATACTTTTGTACTGGAAAATCATTAAAGAAAGAAGTTAGAAATTAATGAGAAACATTTCAGTTTCAGACTTCATAACCCTCATAAGATTCTTAAAAAATCTGATGCAGAAACTATTTGATTTTATCAACTGTCTTTGTAAGACTAAAATATGTAAAAAGTACAATTAGCAAAATAACATTACAAACACAGATATACTAAGCACTAAGTTAGCTATGCACCCTGAGCATCAGACACAAAGCTTATGTATCCCTGAATCCAAAAGATAGAAAACAAGGATATGGCACAGTTATCATCACTTGCACAGGGTATTGTATGTGGGGGGAAGGCAGGAAGCCTAGGCTGGCACAAAAGGAAAGTGAGTGCATGTGAGTAAGAAAGAGAAACAGGCAGACATTTGGATAAAGTAACAAAGGACTACTGAGACAGAATGAGCTTTAAGTGTCAGAGCTGAACCATGTAACTGCTGTGTGTGCACGCACGCACGTGCATGTGTGTGTGTGTGTGTGTGTGTGTGTGTGTGTGTGTGTGTGTGTGTGTGTGTCTGTGTGCGTGTGTGTGTGTGTGTGTGTGTGTGTGTGTGTGTGTGTGTGTCTGTCTGTCTGTATGGGCCCTCCAGGTGAAACTGATGTGTGAGTGTCTGCAAGAACATAGCCAAACTCTGTGCTAGCTCTTTGTCTTGATATATCAAACAATATGAGCCATGCATGGTAGAGGTGGCAGTTCATTGTTGTCCTACCTGACCACAAGTACTAGCTCTGTCAGGAGTTGTACTGGCATGTCCATACCCACAATCAGATGCATTGCTGCTATCTGAATATGATTGATATCAGCTGGATGAGCTCTCCTCACGAGGATGCCCAGGACCACAACCCCATGGCCTGCCATGTCTGGGTGTGGACACATCAACCACTGATGGAGAAGTGGAAGTAGTGCCACTATGGGAGCATGATCAGGCACGGCCACATTGGCTAACGTCAGATGATGTGGCTGACCTGCACCCACGTGAATGCCACCCCACTCCTAGCAGACCTTCCATCACAGTCACAACCCATTCCAACATGTCATTCATCTGATCCATTGAATTGACCACATGGTGGATGCATTCATGCATGTCAGCCTGTGCCACATCTACAACACTAAGCATTTCTCTGAAGGACCTATTGGAACATGCCTGCACCTCCATGATGACCCTAAACATAGGTTGAGTGATACAGGAAAACAAATTTGGGTTAGGTGAATGATGGACAGCAGGCCTCCTCCAAGCACCCCTAGCAACACTCCTGTGTGGCACACTTTGGCTATGGCCAGAGTCAACAAGCACTGAAGCTGCAGTAACCACACTACCCTGATGGAGTGCCTCACCACCACCTCACCAATATCTCAGAGCTTTGGCAAAGGCCTACTGGCTGCATCTGATGCTTTTAACAAAAATGTATCCAACCTAAGCCCATGTGTAATCAACCAGAATGTGCTGTTAAATGTTAACTGTACCAGTCTACATCTATCCCCCTCCCAAAAAAAATGTTAAACAGAGAGAAGTATTAGTGTCAATATTTTTCTATACAAGAGGTATTTCACAATTGAGATAGGTAAGTCTACCTGGAAGCTCCTCCTGGAAAATACTTGCTGTTGTGCATTTTCCACTAAGTTCTCTGGATCTCTGAGAGTTGACAAGAACTCTTCATTTTATGTCAGTAGTGGCTTTGTATCAGGCCCCCTCAGTAGCCATTCATCCATGAGCCACTGCAGCTGCTCTCTTCCAGGCTGATGAAATCATATCAGTGGCCCTATGACGCACCTGATCATATGTCCTGCTCTCGCCACCTACTGCATTTACATCAGCCACTATCTGCTGCCAAATTTGCATTATGCCAGACATATCACTGAAAATGCAGTCATAGCTTACCAAGATCAGTAGTCTTCTGTACAGCTAAATCCCAAAGTAATATCTTCTTCTGTGTTATCCACATAAACAAATGTCCTCACCTTCAGGTGCCCTAGCTACATGGCTCCCTTTTTATAGTGGAGATTTAGGGCTGTGACCATGGGGAAGCTGCAAATGAAGTGTGAACTCATTAGAATTGCTGAATCCCAAATACTTGGCTCTGTGATGTAAACATAGTGCAGACACTTCCTCAGTGTTTGTAGCTAATGGATTGCAACTGCAAATAATTACTGGTAGAGAGAGAAGGTAAACAACAGCAATTCAGACTCCCTTGCCTCCAGTGGGTGTACCAGCCAGGTTAGATTTACAAAGCATAGAAGTAATTGTAACAAAGTTGTAAATGTAAGCAAGCAGCACACATTTCACAGTTTTTGTTCAGTAACATCCAACTTCCCCTCATTTCTTGAAAACTGTATATTATTGCCATTTCAGATTCAGTGCCAACTTTACCACTCCCCCTGAAAAGACCAATCACAATACCAGTAGATTGCCAGGCACCCAGTATTACTGCTGCACAGGTTAAAATAGCACTGTCCAAGGCCAAGAATACGGTTTCTATGGGACCTGACAATATCCCTGGCTGTGTTCTACATGAACTACAGAGTGAACTGGCACCTCACCTGTCTGTCCTGTTCAATCACAGCCTCACCTCAGGCTTTGTCACTACTGAATGGTGCACTGCTACAGTCATCCCTCTCCACAAAGGAGGAGTGACTACAGACCCTGGGAGCTATTGCCCCATTAGACTGACAAGTCAGATATGCAAAGCTATGGAATGTATCATCATGGACCTAATAAACAAGGATATAGGAAATTGCTAAACTCTGAACCCCACACAGTTTGGTTTTGTGAAGGGTAGATCATGCCTGCTCAACCTGGTCAACTTCTTTGAGTCAGTCACCAGAGCTTTGGATGAAGGCAAGGCGGTTCATACAGCCTACCTTTATCTGGCCAAGGGCTTTGCTATCATTCCCCATTCAGGAATCATAGAAAAACTCACAAAGCTAGGCACCAACCTCTATATCACTAGGAGGGTTGCAAACTGGCTCACAGATAGAACCCACAGTGTGAAAGTAGCTGACTCCAAGTCATACTGCCAACCAGTCATTAGTGGAGTCCCACAGGGTTTGGTCCTGGGTCCTCTCCTGTTTGCTATCTACTTCTCTGAAGTCCAGGCCAACACATGGCTGACAAAGTTTGCAGATGATTGTAAGTTGGGAGCCATAATTAACTCCCCAAGTGATGCTGACATCCTACAGAAAGGCCTCACTGAGACCAATGACTGGTGTCAGAACCACAGCCTTAAGCTCAATGCCAAACAATGTGTCTTCATCCCCTTTGGGAAAAACACGTTTCTCATGAATTGCCACATTGATGGTAGTCCATTGAACACAGAAGGCATCATACGAGATCTGGGAACGCAGGTTGACAGCAACCTCTCTTTTGACCACCACATTGCCACTGTGGTCAAAAAGTCCTTCTATGTGGCACATCACATTACTAAGGGTTTTGCATCCAGGAAAAAAGAGGTCATTGTCTCCCTCTACTCTTCCCTCATTATGCCAGTCATTGAGTACAATGCCCCATTTGGCATGTACCTCACTAGACACCTGCAACAACTGGAAAGGCTGCAAAAGTACCTCACAAAGAGGATTCCAGGCCTTAAACACTTGTCCAGTATGGACAGACTCACACAACTCCAACTATTCTCTGTCTCATATTGCCTATTTACAGGTGATCTCTGCTTGACTTACAAAGCTATGTCTGACCCAGCTCTGTTAGAAATGCTACATCTAAAAAAATCCCAATCCCTCCACACTACACGCTCCAGAGACCTCATTACTACAATCAAGAGAACAAGCTGGAGGGACAGGTTCATAACCCGGAGACTGCCCATGCTATGGAATAGATTTCCCATACATGTCAAGTGGAGCGCTCAATGGCCCTCCTCAAGAGAAATCTTGATGAGTGGATGGGAAATAGAAAATTCACCATGGGGATCACTCCAGTGGCTCTACTCAACAGAGGCACTAGGAACTATGGTCAGGTGGCATGATGCTAGGGTAATCCTATGGGCTAGGCTTGTAAAGGCTCCAGAGCCATTAGCCTAATACACACCTATGAACCTATGAACCTATTTAATATCCACACACATTTTAAGGACAATGATACAGAATGCCTTACAAACTGCATGTCTCAGATTACTGGTCAGATAAGAGAGGAATAAGCAACAAACACAGGGAGATAACAGAGAGCTGCATTTCTGCAAGTAATAGTGATAAATGGTTGTGTGAGCACTCAATGCACTACATCTGAAATTAATACATGCACAAAACAGCTCAGAAGTGTAGAGATATCATAGGTGATGTTAATACTGTTGATGATATAGCAATTGCTTGTATGTGCAATGATTTTGATTCTGTGCTGCAAACCTGTGTCTGTGGCAAAGAGGGATAAGATGCCCTTACTGTGTTTTGAAGGTTTATTGGGCTCATTGAAGTGAACATTTAAATAATGACCTGTGCAAAAATATTTCATGTGTACCAGCATAAATTGTGTAGTGTTATTTAATAGATTGTTTTACTACATTTCTCCTAATTTTGTATGGTGTGTGGCTTAGTGTAAATAGGGGAAATGGAGAAACACAATAAATGTCATGTTTAGCTTTGCTTATCTCATTTGCATGACACTTAGCAGTGCAAAAACTTGGACTAATGTCCCACACAGGAATCAAACAGACCACCTGGAGAGAGGGCATAGACATTCTAAATGTCAAAAAGGATACACTGTTGCAGTTTTTCCACCTCGCAACACCACTAAGCAACATTGCAGTCAACAAGCTTCCCCAACACCTGCAGCGATCAAACACCTGCAGAGAGGAAGGAGACATTCAACAATTTCAAAATGGATACATTGCATTAACTGTATGTTGGGCACCATGCAAACATAGTAAGCAGTGTTGTGCAGTGGTTAACACACACAGAAGTTCATAATGAATAGGGAAATATCCAACTGTTATTTAATTATTCCTCTGGCAGCAGGTGTAAGTGTAGGGCTGTAATGCAGATGGTCCTGGGTTCTAATACAGGAAGTGCAACATATTGTTACTCTTGTGACAGATCAGTTTATAGTAATGAACAGGAAAATATCCAAGTCTTATTTCAATATTCCTGTGGCAAAAGGTTTAAGTGTAAGACTGCAATAAACATGGTCCTGGGTTCTAATACAGGAAATGCCAGACATTTTTACTGTTGTTCCATTTCACATTATATTAAATATCATTCATGACAATATATACAGAATTTTAAATAATAATTATGCATGGACAGTAGTAGAGCTGATATGAATTATATGTATGAGGGATAAGACGTGTATTGAAGGTTCAGGTGTATGACTGAGGATATGCTGTCTACTATGTTTCTATAAGTATAATTCTGCTATCTGGACTTGGATGGCCTTCACACTTAAATAAGAAACCAACACAAATTAATGTATATACAAGGATTTTGTCAGGTCACACACATACATGGTTAACACCTCAGTCTTTTATCTGTATTTATAAATAATTCTTGACTATGTCTGAGAAGCACTTCTCCTTTGGCAAATGCATGTCTGCCAAGTTAAATCACCTAACAGTTACAGTAGCAGCACACACCCCTCAAACTAATTTCAAGTGTCAAAATAACCTTCCAGTTTCCAAAACTGCTTTCCTCTCTGTTTGGCACTGTTGCTCTCCACTTAACATCATGCAAATATGATTGGCATCATTGCTCGGGTTTGTGCACTACCGGTAAATGTAATAACAGGAAGAATTGACAGGAAATCATTATTTGCAATTGCACTGCTTTAAGAGTAGACATGTCTGGTGTTAGAGGGGGAAGGGGCCCAATTTAGGACACAGAAGTGGGGTGTTTAAAAACCCACAATCTTTACCAGATTCCTGGTAAAGCATCATAGCCAAAGGCTTTTGCAGGGGGACTATTCTGGCTCCTAGCACAAGTCTGAGGCTTGGAATAGTCTGGCCAAGGCTCTATCCAGATTGACTGACATCTCACACACTGTAGAACAGTATAGACACCACTTTAATGACCTAAAAAAGCAAAAGAGGGATACATTCAACCAGTGGTTGGATGAGTTCTAAATTAACAACATCCTGCAGTTATGCAAGTATGCTAATAAAGAGAATTTATAATACATAGAAAGTTAAAAATAGGCAAGACTGGTATGCATAATGCTCTTCTGTTCTTTTCTTTTTTTTCAC
The DNA here is from genome assembly GCF_019279795.1 of Protopterus annectens. Taxonomy (NCBI): domain Eukaryota; kingdom Metazoa; phylum Chordata; order Ceratodontiformes; family Protopteridae; genus Protopterus; species Protopterus annectens. Next base: position 973,936,110 of record NC_056729.1, read on the forward strand.
AGCTAATTCTGAATAGGCAGGCCTACGATAAGCATCTAGAGAAACTGAAGGAAGCAAGTGTATGTGTGCAGCATGAGAGAAGTATTATAGTAGCTTCAAAATTTAAAGAAAATTGTTTCTTTTCTTTTCTATACAGTAATAAAGTAAGCATGCACATCCTAACTGTAAAAGCAAGTATTCATGCATCAGTCTGTAGCACAAATCAACTTTAGGAGTCAAGTGTAAGACTATAGTCAGAGGTTGTGGGTTTAAATATCATGAGTAACAAGTATAAAATACTGCAATGATTTAATAATATTCCATAAATTAATTTCTACACAAGTTCCACAAATGCCTTGCTGTTAACTTTAATCTATATAACTGGACCAAGCATATGTGCAATATCTACACATTGCAAGGATTACTTTGAGAAATTTGTAATTATAGTTTGTAGTTGCTAAAAAGTATACTTCAATGTAAAAGTTCAGATAAAATAATTGTATTATTGTAATAATGCATTTTATGTCACATATAATGGTAATAATTTTATCTCTGTTTTCTCTCACCCCAACCATTCTCCCTTTTTTATTTTCTATTATGCTTTGTCAAAATGTCTCCATGTTATCCATCTGTAACAAATCAATAAATGCTTCACAACACAGGAAGGTAAGCCCACCCTAGTGGCTCAGTCTGCCCCCTCTCCACCGGCTCCAGCACTAATGCCCAGCACATCTGGGACCCATCCTGACAGTACTGCCTCTGCTGCCCCTGCACTATCTGCATCCTCAGGTAGCACTACTCCATGCAACTGATGCTGTGGTACTCTCTGGGAGTACTGGCGGAGGTGGGGATTTCATCACCTGCCAAGAGATGCCATGGTTGGTGCCTAGGGTTGTGCACAGCACCATTGGTGTACACCTTCACTGGATGGAAAGGATACTCTTCCTCATCATCCATAGGAGGAGGAGACATCAAGCACTCTAGCAGCCAGTGGAGTAAGGGAATGGGGATGACAGCCCTGTGGGTGAGGACTAGATTCTCACTCTCCCCCATGTTTGATGGGCATGGGCTTGTGTTGTCCCCTCACTCACCCCAGTTATGGTGTCCTCCAAAATTTTATGTCCCTCACCAGCTCTGCGTCTTATATTGTTTGTCCTATTTGTTTGCAATTGCTTCCTCACCTACCCAACTTACCTGACCCAGAAATACCTGCTTTCCTTACTCAACATTCCACTCTTACTAAAGTAAAAAAATGGGTACCTGTCCCACAGAAAAAAACAGTATTGTCCCATACATAGCTCTCCATTTCATACAAGTGTCTTCTTGGCAGACTTGATTTGGTCTAATTGGCAATATAACATGACTACCTTGTTCTCACCCCATTTTGTGGAGATGACAGTCCAAATTTAGCTAATATTTTCTACATATTTTCATTTTAAACTTTTGAAGAAATGGATAACTATGGTTCATTCCTACCTCCCTCCTGCACATTCCTACATTGTTTCCCCTTTGTTCTTTCTCCTGCTAGGTCCCCATTTTACCAGTTTCCTATCTACCCCATTTTAACACATATAGTCTGGTCAAAAAATAGAATCACACACAACACACATAAGTAACAAAAAAGAAACATGGAGCCCTTCACTTTTTGGCCTCTGCGTTTGCCAGGGGTTTGGCATCACACACCAATGCCAAGAGATGGTGAATGTCTCTTCTGTGTTGTGATTACTTTGCTGCAATGCTGCGTAAACACACTAAGCTATATCAACACACAGTAACACATGACAACATAGTATAAAGAATAATTTCATTGCATTATCATTACTTATTTAAAAGTATTACATACACCTGGATTCAAACACTATATCATCAGGGCTGCAAAAGAAATGTGTCAATGCATTTACACCTGCTGTCACAGAGTGAGCTAAGCAGTAGTGTAAGTACCCTTAGTACCATGAACACTTATAATTTTAGTAATGAGGCTCATGTTTATGCACTGCTTAACTATGTACAAACAGGGAAAGCAGTAGAAATATATATCTTACATGCACCAACCCTCTGCCAACATCACACAAACCTGCTGCTCAGTGGTGCGCTATGCAAAGTGGACAATAGTGTGTATAACTTTTGTTTACTGTCCATTTAGTCTTCATGCCATGAAACTATATGTAGAAAAACAAATATAATGAAGGCACCATCTAAGAAAATAACACATATTTACAATGCAGCCATCTGTTACCTCCTTCCATGCACTACAACCTTGGTCTCTCAGTACTTGTTCATAAATATATCAACTACACTACATAAATAAATAACAAATGTTGTCTTATACATGTCAATATGTCAACTTTATAATAACATTACACATTCAGATTTTCCAATACTTGTAGTAATGTTGACACCTGTTTGTATATAGCTTGCAAAGCTGTGCTTAAAGTATGCCTGCACATTGGAAACACAACCACCAAATTATCACATATTGCACACTCATCAATCTGGTAACATGCAGAACTTTAATATCTTGACAGGTGGACATGGTTAGCTATACATTTCATTCTGGCCACCCAACATCTTCATTCCATTCTCTACTGCTGATGTCATCCACTATAATTTGTCCTGCAGCCTTGTAAAAGTCAGACTTGTGCCATGGCACTTTCATAAAATACTGAGTTATCTAGTCTGTATACTTAGATAGGTAGGGGTTCTGTTCTCACTGCAGTCAACTGGGAGGTGCATGTGTGTATCTAGTCAGAAAGCATAAGTGTGTATCCTGCAGTTACCAGTCCATTCCCATGGATTGCCAATATTTTGACACTTGCACCTGCCTACACATCCATTTCATGCAGGCCTCCGAACATCTTCTCTCCAACATCCATTGCTGATGTCATCCACTATAAGTTGTCCTGCAGCTTTCCAAAAGTACACTTTTGCTGTGGTGCTTGCATAAAGTACTGAGTTCTATAGTCTGTGTCCTTCATTAAGTCAGGTTTCTAGTCTCACTGCAGTCAACTGAGGTGTGTGTGTATGTTGGTGCACTTGCTTGACATTAGAGAGAGCATTTTACACCAGCATGGGGGACACTGTGATTACCATCTTCTCCTCACTAGACATTGCAATGTCATCCCCTATAAACTGTTGTCTGACACTTTCCAAGTCAGACTTATGCTTTGACACTTGCCTTAAATACCAAGTTTAATATTGTGTACTTAGATATGTAGGGGTTCTGTTCTCACTGCAGTCAACTGTGTGTGTGTGTGTGTGTGTGTGTGTGTGTGTGTGTGTGTGTGTGTGTGTGTGTGTGTGTGTGTTGTGTGAGGGATGCCCTTATCCATTTCCATCCACTTTTCTGACATTAGAGAGACCATTTAACACAGCCTGTAGGTCATTTTCCTCTCACAAGTCGCTGCTGATGTCATCAGCTATAGCTGATTTATGGACAATACAGATTACAGCGACAGGGCTTTTAGTCTATCCACATACATCATAGCATGGTTTGAAGGCACTGTATTTTCTTGGTGAGAAACCCTTGTGGTCTTTCCAGCTGCTGCATGTGGCTGGTAGTATACATGAAAAAGGGAACATTATACTCTATTAGTGTTCCGATGAGGGTCAAGTACAGTGCTGTTATAACATCCTGAGATCTGGATACAATGGCTTGACTTATGAGATGCATGATGTAGCCTTTCCATACCACTGTGGAAACTTGGTGGTTAAATTTCAGATTGCTATCTATGTGTGTTCCTAGGTCTTGCACCACAGGGTTTGAGTATGTGGAGCTGTTGTCCATCCTGTAATTAGCAAGGAATTCCATTTTGCAGAAGGCAAACATAATGACATATTTTTGCATTTATTTGTAGACTTTGTGACTTTAGCACCAATCATTGTATGTGTTAGCTTCTCCTATAATATGTTAACATCATTGGTGGACTCAGTGATTGCACACAGTATGCAATAATCAGCAAACTTGGTAAGCCAAAGGCTGTATATAGCCTGGACTGTTGAGAAATATATTTCAAATAGTAAAGGGCCCAGCACATATCCTTGGGGTACACCAGTGTTGACAGCTCTACTGGTAGAGGGTGATTCACCATCTTTCACAGTATGTGTTCTCTCAGTGGCCAGTTGGTTAAACATCTAGTGACCTAAGGGTTAATCTCCAGCTGGGAAGGTTTCTCAATTATATCTGCATGAGTGATTGTGTCCAAACTGTAAGCCAGATTGGGATAGGCAGTATGCATCATCTTAACTTCATCCAGGCCTATCACACAAAATCAATGTGCTGTGACAACATCACAGATCGCCTATAGCATGACTCAGAACATGCACCTACCTGACATGGTTGGATACACACTTCAATACACCCTCCAGACAGAATATGTTCCATTAGAAGGGTGTACATCAACATGCATCCATCTGAGTGTTTGTGTGTGTGGAGGGAAACAGCACCTGATGCATGCATGTATGGACACATCCTGACTCTACTCATCTGTGAGGTATACCAACAAGTAATCATGGACCTTTTCTAAATGGACACTAGTAATATCCTGACTGTGTGCAAAAGACGTGTGAGTTGTTAATGCTACATCAATGCCTGTTACATCTGTTAGATGTCCACAAAGAGGTCATTGAGGACATGCATAATGACAATACTATCATCCTGTGGAACTTGACCAGGCCAAGGCATTTGACATAAATCCACACTGAGGTATTCACTCAACACTGTCAAAAGTGGCCATAAACAGCTGTATCACCAAGTGGGTAGAACACTGGATCACATACATAACATCTAAATATGTTGAAATGTGTGAATTGACCTATATCTTGAGTCTAGTGATCAGGTCCATACATTAGGGCTGTCTGCTAGGCCCTTTCCTGTCCATTATTTAATTCACAGACATCAAGAATGACATACACATCCTGTGTCCAAACAGCTGTCTGGAGGATTACAGATTGTGGGTAATCATTGACTCCAACTGTGATATTAGTGTAATACAGACAGTATCAACACACACCAAAGATTGCTGCTACAGCCATGATAACACATGAGATGGGACAAAAACATGGGGGTGATTTGTTACATTATAAAAACAAATGTACAACGCAATGATAATGTTGACATTACCCCCCTATAAGCAGACCATGTGGCATGTGACCTGTGTCCTGGGGTAGATAGCATGTAGAACATCCACCAGCATCTGGCCACAGTCATGACTAATCCCTTGCATGTAACATGACTACTGAGTATGTGCAGGATATCCACCTCAAAGGCCATAATACCTCCATAGTTCACATCCTTCATCACACCAATAACTGAGTACAATGCACCCTTCTTCATGTACCTCCTTACACAGCTTCCAGTGATGTGGAACTGAGGTGTACCACCTTTACCACAGTGAGCTCTCACACATCTTATTAGCCATACTTATGTATTATTTTTGTTGTAGAAACATTACTGACTGATGGTGCATAACCCCCATCATGGTGTTATACCAGATGCATATGTGATACTTGTTCCGGTGATGCACACAGAACATACATAGCTGTTTGACAACATTGATGGCATGGGTTACATTTGTGACAGTGTGGATTGTGCCATATATACGCCATGCACAACAGTCAACTAGCCAGGATTTGTAATAATGTCATGTACAGGTATAGCAGTATCCTTCCTAACACCTCCAGCAGATGTTACAGTGTCGGGATGGTGTGTTTGATTACCCTCATAGATTGCTGACCTAGTTGTGCAAGTGTATTTGTGCAGAACCATCTATGATCACTCAGAATCACATATGTTATGTCAGAAGCATGGGATTACTGGTGGTATTATTCTGATATTGTCCATGATTGTGCATGCTTCTTTTTACTATTGTCCATGAGCCTGTAACTGTGTCCCACTTGTTGGAGACCTCTGCTGACATTACAGTTATGTTCAGGCAAATCAGTTTGCACAGCTTCATAACATGCAGCCAACTCTGATTGTATATAACATCCCTGATAGATGTCCTCTCCATTGATCATGTCAGAATGCTTATATGACAAAGAAATCTTCTCCATTATGTTACCTTGTCTGACAGTCACATAATATCCATTTTCAATGTGGAGTCTGTACTGTACCATGTAGATATGTGATTAGTTTTCATGCTACAACTGTCTTCCATTGACATGCCCTCATCTGCTGTACATTACAATATTTCACCTGTCCTCTTTCCCTGTGTCCATTCCTATAATTCATCTGTGTGCCCCTATTCAATACATACACTTCCCCTGACTGTTTATTTTAAATGGCAGTCCATGTACCATTACAGATCATTTACACAACTTTTGTTCAGAATGCCTGAAATGGTATTCCACAATACTTTGCACTCTATATAATGTGCTGTAATGTGTTTGCACCATATACATTGCTATATTATTAACCCCAGTAACCACTGTGGCATTCACCGCAGTCCTGCAGACCTAGTTTGCTGGTAGGTAAACAGGTCTATATGTCTGCTGCTATCCATGTTGCTTCACACTGTTGCCAGCCACAAAACCACACTTGTTTGCCTTTAAACAAGGCATGGTATGAATATGTAATTAGTGCTTCTGCTCATCGAGCAAACATGTAAACTCCTCGTAGGCTTCACGCAAAACCTACACAGAGTTTATTGGATCCCAGCAAGTATATATTTGTTCACTGATTCCGAAGCACTGCCAGTTATTTTGGGCAATGTTAAACCACTTTTATATAAGCTGTTATTCATATATAACTTTCATGTACATTTGGTTTTCTTCTCTCTATGGTAATTTATTATTATTTGCACGTGATCTTTGCTACACATGCTATTTACTATGAATTTTTATTATTATCATGTTGCTTGTATTTGCCTAATTATTGTTTACATAATCTATGTTCTTGATGTATATCTTTGCATTTACCTAATGGCCTTGGAAGTAACTGAAAAGGTTCATTGGACTAGTTATCTCACCTGATTAATAAATCAAATAAATAAATCTTTTAAATCATATACATCTAACTAGATGTCAGAGTTCACTACATAGGGCAGAATAAAATGAAGATACAAGATTTAACAATGTGTGAAAAACTAATGATCTTATTTCCGCAATTCTGTTTTGCAGGATAAAACATTTAAGCATTCCTGATTTAATGTTAAAAGTTAACCACACAGGAAATAGTTGTTCTGACAAAAAATAGCTGTAGCATTCAGACCAAATAATTCACAAGTTGCCTTGTTACTACTTAGTAAACAAGTAAGTACTTATCTTGCTCTTGCTGAGACTGCAGATATACTGTTTCCAATTACCATTTCTTCTCTGTTCAGAAAAAAAAAATCACATCCCATTATGTACCCCTTTTGAGTCCCAAATATATGCTTATATTAACCTTTTACTTTTAAAACCTAATCAACTGCGAGTCAGTAATATGATAGTATTATCTATATTTTGGCAAAGGCTTATAAGTTTAATTTCAGTTTTGACTTAGTGGTCTTTAAGACTCATGATTGCCATAACTCCATGTTGATGTTTTCTACAACCAATATATGTGTGTGTGTGTGTGTGTGTGTGTGTGTGTGTGTGTGTGTGTGTGTGTGTGTGTGGTATGTGTGCGTGTGTGTGTATCTACAATCTATATCTATATGTGTAATGTATATATATATATATATATATATATATATATATATATATATATATATGGGTCCCTTTACATGGTCGACTTTTCAGAAAGTCAACTTTCATATGGCCAAGACCATATGATCGACTTTCGAAAAGCAGACCATGGGGAACCACTATCTCCGTACAGTGCAGAATGGGAAAATTTCCTTCTTCCGCACTGTAGTGTTATTTCGGAGTTGGTATATTTAAGTTACAGGGGTGTGGGTGGTGGAACCCCCCACAGGGGGGTGCAGGGGGGCTTGCCCCCTGCTAACAGCTGAAAGGTGTTTGTGTGTTTTCTGTTTATTTTACATGGTCAGCTTTTCAAAAGTCGATCCTATGGTCTCAGCCATATGAAAGTCGACTTTCTGAAAAGTCGACCATGTAAAGTAAAGTCATATATATATATATATATATATATATATATATATATATATATATATGTGTGTGTGTGTGTGTGTGTGTGTGTGTGTGTGTACACACACACACACACACACACACACACACACACACATATATATGTATATATATTTGGGTCTACTTTATATAAACGCAATCCCACTTACCCGACTTTCATAACAGCAAGCTGAGAATGCCAAAAGTCCAAAACACTGACTGCTTGGAACACCAAAGATATGTAACCCATTGGCCAGCCCAACAAACAAACTAAAATGGAAGCAAAGAAAACACACTCACGTGGGGGCGTCATCCCCCATGCCCCCCTAACTAAATATACTAACTCCGAAATCACACTACCATGGAGGTCAAGGGCAAAGTTCAACATGCTGGCCAAGCAATTACTTACCTTTAGATAAACATAGTGTTCTGAATGGTTGGTGTTTTGGACATTTGGTGTACTCTGCTCGATGTTATGAAAGTCGGGTAAATGGGATTTTATTTATGTGAAGAGGACCCATTTATTTATGTGTGTGTGTGTGTGTGTGTGTGTGTGTGTGTGTGTGTGTGTGTGTGTGTGTGTGTGTGTGTGTGTGTATCAACATATAAACAGCAAAATACATCACCAGCAGCACACATAAAGATTCAATGCTTCTTTAATTATAATAAGGCAACCTCAGTGAAAAAGGCAGCAACCTACAACTATCTTGGGTTTTGCCTCCCAGTTTTTTCAATTTTGTGGATAGCATATTTCATTAATTCATTACTAAATACAAAAACATCTATGAAACATGATATTCCATACACCAATAAATACAAATTTTTAGAAAGCTCTATTTAAATCACTCAGGTCCTTACAACAAAATATTATGTAACAGTTTTATATGCATTCATATTTAAGGAGAAAAAAATGATTTGAATTGCATAAACATTGGTAAAAAAAAATTCATTGGCATAACACATATGCTTAAAAATCTTATAAAGATCTGTACAAAAAAAACATTAAATGTTATCTTTAATGTTTTCTGACTTCTAATGGCCCAAAATAGTAAAAGCCAAAAAATGTATACAGTAAATATGCAGCATCAAGGAAGCCAAATAGCAACAGAAATATGAATGAAAATTAGTGTAACAAATATAAAAACAATACCCGATGTAGTATAGGTCCAAAAATTCATAATGTTTTGTTCAAGCCGAGTGGAAAAAGGCCTGTTATTAATCCATTTTTTCTTTACAATCTAAAACATATTTACACTTCATGTCCTATTTCCTGTAACTCTACCAATCAAAATAAGGGAAGATATAGTAGACAGGTTTCTAGACAAATGTTTAACTGGTGCACTATGTTCCCTCCTACATCTTATATCACTCAAATGCAAAGCCATTCTTTGTTTAAAAGTACAAGAAGTTTGACCAATGTAAAATAAGACACTCTGGGGCCAAATGGAGAGATGATGAAATCAGCAATAAAAGGAGAATAGTATAACTGGAAATGAAATCATCCTAAACTTTTAGTGAGTACCTTCACGTGGTAGAACCTGTTTTCACAAAATTTCACCAAGACAACATACATGTATTGATTGTAATTTATATAGCATATGTCATGGAGAGAGGTAGGTTTAAAATAAAAAAAGGCAGTTGGGTGCACAAGTCCCAGGATAAAAAAAGTGCCCAGTCCTGGTGTGTGCACTGTTGCCAAGACCAGAAACAATGACAGTGCAAAACCTTCAAGACAAGAAATATTCATACAATGGGATTAGGCCAGGCTTAGGGGAAGGATGCCCCACTCCCTGTTGTAGAAGGAGTAGTAGTCCACAAAAAACACAAAAATTTACAAGCCAGAAAAGGGCCATAAAGTTGATAAAATCGACCAGTGGTGGCCGGTGACTTCAAATCAAAGGGGGGCTGCAGGACACAGATGAATGGGTGGGGCCAACATGAATGGGTGTGTCCAACTATAAAGGGGTGGAGCTATTCTCAAAACCACAAAAAGTGGGACTTTAATTAAATACACTGCCCTGGGTGCCAAACTGTCATTATGAGAGTCCAATCAAGACAAAATGAAGTGTAGAAGAAAAAAATATTTCAATGCATTGGCTGCATGACAGTCTACTTAATATCTAAATGGAAACAAAAAAGGTTGTGAGGCATGAATAAATAAATTACTTTTTAAATACATTACTGGAATAACAGTCAAAATCAAGTATAAAAAAACAAGCAGCACTCAACTCAAACCACTTCTCCTTGCACTGCAGTTCTAATTATCATTTATATTCAGCTGTATAAATGTACCAAGTAACATGCTGAAAGTAGCAATTTCTGTGATACCCCCACTTGTAAAAATGTTTCTTATCCAAAAAAGACTTGCTGCCTGACAACTATCTACTTGTTTCATGGGGAAAACATGATCAAAGTAAAAAAAATGAACAGCAAACAAGAAACAAGCTCAAGATAAATTGCTTAAAGGATTACTGCACAGGTTATGGACCACACATGATAGATTGGCATTCTGTTTAATTTACGGGTAAAGCCTGCAAAGATGACTGCAAGTCCCCAACAAATGTAATGAGCTTCTGAAAATACTGTAATCCTGTCCTTTTTTACAAATACTGTAATATGCATTTCAATACCTAAGGCTTATACGTTATCTAGTTATGTAAATATTCTCTACGTGGCAACAACAAAAAGTCTTTAATGTTGGTAATTCTTTAACAGTATGCTTATAAAAGCTTACTTGCATCTTACAATCTCAGTCAAGTTTACCTGATAGTCATTAAAGCACGGTTACTTAAACACAGAGCAGCAGACACTGCAACAACATGCATTTTCTGAATAATAAGCATAAATCAACAGTATAAAAATATGACAGAAAAACAGAACATTCTTCAAAATCAAGGACAGATGAAAAGCCACTGTAGTACTTGTGTCTACCTTGGATGGGGTGATACTCTGCACACTTACACTGCATAACTGCTCCTTGCCTTGCTTGGACAAATCCAGAGCCACTACATGGGGGAGTGGGGTGCAACAAGTATGTCACTATTTGAAATGTCTCTTATTGACGGTGATGGCCCTGACAGATTTGTCATACCTCTCAACCTCAGAGCAAGAAATCTGGACAAAGCCATAAATAGAAGTGGGACAAAGGCCCAAAAATAAGGACAATTTTTAAATATTGCTCTTATAAACTTAGAAAGATAATAGAATAGTAGGTCTTGTATTAGTATGGATTTTCTGAAGAGTATGAAATCTGAAACTCAAATGTCATTATTTTCTAACTTCAGTCTTTAATGATTTGCCACTAATTTGCCAGAAAAATCACAATTTTATGAAAAATGGACCACAAATGTGATGCAAAAATATAAAATAGCCACACAATTCAGCAGGGAACCTGTCAAAAAAGGGACACTTTTTAATATTAGTACTGTTAAGTTGAACAGCTGACAAAATAAGAGAATATACATGCATTTCTGAAATAAAGGTAATCTATAACTCTGATCATTACAATTATTTGTTAATTGTAAACCATCCACATTTTCTTCCAAAATTGCCATTTTGCGGAGGGATTATTATGGGGAGAGCAACATTTTGAGCCAAAGTCGGGGACAGTTGAGAGGTTTGGATATACCTAATTCTATAAAGTGATTTATTTGTGTGTACCTCTCACCCTCTTAATGCAGGAAATCTGGACAAGGCCAAATATATTTGGGGAACATACAGACATTACTAAAAATTGCTCTTGCATAAACTAAGACAGTTTACAGAATAACAGGTCTTGCTTTAGCCTGCATTTTTCTGAAGGGTATGAAGTCTGAAACTCAATGTCTGTCATTATTTAGTGAATTCATTCCTTAAATGATTTACCAGAAAACCACAAATTTTATGAGGAACAAACCAAAAATAAGAACCAAAAATCTATTCATTCTTCAAAAATCTGGACAGTTGAGAGGTATAGTTCTGCCAGGGCTGTCTTTGAGTTTGCAGCCCTTCCCCCCTCACAAAATCATGGTCGAATGGAACCTCCCTCCTGCAGCCAATCCAATGTCCCACTCCTTGGTTATTTCGCCCCATTACCATAAACACTAATGTGCATACTGCTTAACTTCTGCAATGATTTGGATTTCATTTGAATGTTTTATTTTGCATTTTATAGTACAAGCACCAATAGACATCTGCTAAACAAAGAAATGCAGTCTCACAGTAAAAATAGACTTAGCATTAAAACTTCTCTGCCCTTGAAACTCACATTCACTGAAACAGCATTGAAACCCACATTCAAAGAAAATACATTTTGCCAGTGGCAGATAAAGATTAACTTTGGGCTGCTTTCAAATCATAGGCCCCTTACACACGAAACATACATGTGCTCTTTGATACACCTTCCTGATTGTATTCAATTATATTACTTGTTGTTAGAAGGCACTTTAAATTTATTGTTTTGAACATTTTTCCAGTAAACAATGAAACAAAATGCATGCACCAATAATGACAAAACTGCCCAGTTCAGAAAATTTCCATCATAAAAGTCTACTCAAACTTCTACAGTCCACCAGTGTCAGTAAATATGCACAATCTCTGAAGTAAAAGTAATCTAAATAATTCCACATTAAAGAAATCTGTAACTAATGAAGAGGTTGCTGCTAGCAAACAACTTTATATTTCATTGTTTCATCTACAAATAAAGTGCCTGCTGTCCTTGAGCTATAAATTGACTATATTACATTAAAAATGATAAGCTAGTAATATACCTATTGCTTGGAAGAAGGATTCTGTGATAGGCCTTATTGGAAACTTGGGCAAAACAATCTGATTACTCCCAAATGAATTGGGTAGCAACATAAATGCAGTCTTCCCTCATGATAGATAGTTAACATGTAACTACAAAGATATTCTGCTCCATCACTACTAAAGCATGTATACATATTTGAAATTTCCATAATGACAACAGCTCTTCCAGTTAATGTATTAACATACAGTGCAATGCACAATTACATTTCCTTTAATGCTATTCTTGCCCAAATGAGGCAATATGAATTAAAACCCATACGAAAAGATTTAGCTCACCTGTCTTGAAACAACATTGGTGTTCTTCATACTTATCACTTCCAGTCTTCCACACTAGATAAAATAAATTTCATATCCATCTCTACCCTAGCATACAATCAACTATACCTCATCAACACGTACACTAAGACAGTAGGAGATAAGATAACTAACACCACCATCACCTACACATACACTAAGACAGTAGGAGATAAGATAACTACCACCACCATCACCTACACATACACTAAGACAGTAGGAGATAAGATAACTAACACCACCATCACCTACACATACACTAAGACAGTAGGAGATAAGATAACTAACACCACCATCACCTACACATACACTAAGACAGTAGGAGATAAGATAACTAACACCACCATCACGTACACATACACTAAGACAGTAGGAGATAAGATAACTAACACCACCATCACCTACACATACACTAAGACAGTAGGAGATAAGATAACTAACACCACCACCATCACGTACACATACACTAAGACAGTAGGAGATAAGATAACTACCACCACCATCACCTACACATACACTAAGACAGTAGGAGATAAGATAACTAACACCACCATCACCTACACATACACTAAGACAGTAGGAGATAAGATAACTACCACCACCATCACCTACACATACACTAAGACAGTAGGAGATAAGATAACTACCACCACCATCACCTACACATACACTAAGACAGTAGGAGATAAGATAACTACCACCACCATCACCTACACATACACTAAGACAGTAGGAGATAAGATAACTAACACCACCATCACCTACACATACACTAAGACAGTAGGAGGTAAGATAACTAACACCACCATCACCTACGCATACACTAAGACAGTAGGAGATAAGATAACTAACACCACCATCACCTACACATACACTAAGACAGTAGGAGATAAGATAACTAACACCACCATCACCTACACATACACTAAGACAGTAGGAGATAAGATAACTAACACCACCATCACCTACACATACACTAAGACAGTAGGAGATAAGATAACTAACATCACCATCACCTACAGGAAGAGACAGTGCACTATGACATGAACATATTATAAAAGAAAAATCCCTTTATATCACAGAGCAAAATTAATACAAAATACATTGTTAAGTCCTTGATCACTGGGATATTGATACTCAGTGTTAAGTCCTGCCCTGAGATTCTGCTGCAAGAGAAAATTTTATGAACCAACACAACTTCTACTTAGCCTTACTGTCTATTTTACATGAGAGGACCTTAAGCCTTCATTATTTCCCTCCAGCTCCAGTCAGATGAAACTTAGAGAGTACTCAGCACAAGCACAAGCACATTCAGCACATGTCATGTGAAGAAACTAGAGGGCTGGCATGGCAGGGCAGATTAGGTAATAAAATAGTGACTTACATTATCTCAAAAAAATAAATGATGAAGAAGAGTTTGAGACTGTCTGTTTGTTTCCGACCGTCACAAACAAGTAACAACACCAACAACAACACAAAGTAAAGGCTTTTTTAGCTGGCTGATAGACTCGGGAATAGACTCCAGAAATCTTCGTTTCCCCGTAGCAAGCAGTAACCAGCAAGCACCCAAAGAGAGTTAGTCAGGAATCTCAGGATGGAATCAGGATTCAAAAATTTTGGCAGCAATAATAGCAAGCAATATACAGCAGCACTCAACACTAGCACCCACGTACTGTATGGTAGCAACTGTGAGAAGAAGAGACTAAGTTCTGTTAATACTGATTGTTTCTTGCTCTCTTTTTCAGAAAGCGAGCAAGAACCAATCAGTAGTCACCCTGCCATTCACATCACGTACGTGACTGCGGACGTGGCAGTCTGCCCCTTCCATGTTACTGTGCGGTTACCGCACAGACTTCTGGGCATCACACAGTGATGCAGAATTCTCCATAGTCTGGACTGCCTTCTACAGCAGTCTGAGACAGTCCAGCAACCAGATGAGGAAAAAAAAAAAACTCGCCGAGCAACGAGCATGCGCAGTTTGAGTTTCGGGACTTTGCGAGTCAGTCATACTCGTTTCTTTATACAAGTTAGTCAGTTTTTTAATTTAAAAAATATTTTTTTGTGCAAGTGTTGTGCTTTTCTATTTCTCTCACAAATCTGGGGGGGCTGCAGTCCTGCAGTCCGATGCCACGAGCCATCACTGGAATGGACTATTGAGGGTAAGGAAGAAATTATGGATTACTGCTATTTGCAAGAAACCCAGAGTTCCCAGATAGAAGATATTCAGTAAGATTAAGAGACAAATTACGGGAAAGAAAAATACTTGCACAAGAAAAACAGTCAAAAGCTTCAATTACAAACTTGCATTTATTAATACAACAGATCCAGAGAGAACATTACAGTGACAAGAAATGTTAGGCAGTCTGAAAAAAGAAGTGACACAGGAAGTGTAAAAATACAAAGAGCAAAAGAAGATTTCTCAAAGGTATAAAAAAGAAGGGCGAGGGAAATAAAAACAGATCTGATATGATGCAATATGTATGCAAAGAAGAAAGCCAAACTAATCATTACAAAAAAGCAATTCCAAAGATATTTGAAGATAAACACAAGTAAAGCCACCCAGATATAGAAAAATTTCACAATATAAAAAAATAAGAACACAAACAAGTAAAAACTGAAGTTATGGTGTACTTGAAAAGTGAAGGATTTACTGTAGAAGGTCTAACTTAGGTTATGTCACAGCATGCTGGAACATTAAGTCCCTAGATTAAGTAGAAACAGGTGGAGCTGGACATGGAAAAAAAGAGGACTTGATATGGTGCAATATTTATTTAAAGGAGAAAGCAAAATAAATTAATAGAAAAAATCAGCACCAAAGATATTTGAAGAGAAATACAAGCAAAGTAACCCAGATATGGAAAATTTCACAATACAAAAATAAGAAAACAAAGGGGGAATGTAGAAAAGAGGATTAATAATGGAGAAGTTAAAGAAATAAAAAACGAAGTTATGGATTATCAGTGAAGTGCAGGATTTATTGTAGAAAATCCATCTCAGGTAATGTCAAAGCATGATGGAACAATAAGTCAAATAACCAACAAAGGCAGCCATCAACTCAAAAATGGAAACCCAATAATCAGTCACAAACTGATAATACAGGAAGTAATTTAAAAAACGATTAAGCTTTAAAATACATTAGCTTTTCATCCACCAATAAGAACAGACTTTGTCAGAATGATAAACAAGAATCATAGGATGGTTTATATTGAAATGATTACAATTAATTGAAAAATTATTAAACATTCTTAACCAATAACCATTCAAGAATAATTGACTTATTTTGCTACTCTTGCGTGTTTAAAGGTAGTGTATGAAAAACTGAAAAAGTTGGAAAGACAAACTACTTAATAATGATAACTTACTCCAATAAGTAAAAAGGATTACTTAGAACAACCAGAAAACCATATTAATTAATAGTGGCTTCAATTTAAAATAAACAGACAACTCAAAATTGCTTCATAACGATCGTCTCATAGAACACAAACATTGTTTTTTTAAAAGTGTAAACTGAATCTTTTAACATAAGTTGGTGAATAGTAAGTAAAACTGTCCTAAACTTCTTGAAATAATAAACAGTCTGCCAGATGTACTAAAGTCCATGTAGGCATAGTGTAGTGCCTACATGGAAGGTACCATGTCTGTGTATGTGGTTCCCTGTCAGTAGCATGCCATGCATATTAATGAAGGCACATTACTGGTGGAGAGATGTGTAACATGGTTATTGAATCAGTGCAGGGAGTGTGTTACTGTGTCCAGAGATGAGTAACACACCTCCTGCACTGTCAAAGTTCCGAATATCACTGTACTCAGCACTTGTTCAGAACTCCTTGTAAGCACTACATAAGCTGCAAATTACTACAGCACTCAGCTTTCCTCACTTGTCTAGTGGAAAGCAATTTTAAGTACTTAATAAATAAGCAGTTATCCAGGCATGTCTAAGGGTCAGCTCACAGTGATTTCTCCTGTCTACCTGATGAATATGGGCATCTTGGGGCAATGCAGCAATTGCCTCATGTACACAGACAACCCTCTCCTCCTACCACCCAACACTGCAACCTGTGAGAGATGCACTTATATAGCCAAACTGGAAGCAAAGCTCTCTTCACCCAAGACTGGACTAGACAGTCAAGAGGAGAAGGTAAACACTTGCACCACACCACACTCATCACATAGTCCCTCAAAACCTACACCACCAAAACACACACACATAGAAACTCAAAACACACACCTACATTAGAGGAGGCTCTCAATAAAAACCTGCCCAAGCATCAGGGACATCCAAAGCATAAACACAAGCAAACTCCACCCCCCAACACAACCCAAATGACACATATCCCACAAACTCAGTGTGCCACTCAACCACAGCCCATAAGGCATAACAACGTACCCAACACTCTAGTCATAGGTGACTCTATAGTCAGGCACACTGATGTTCCACTCACTAGATTAAACAAGGAGAAAGTTACTGTCAGCTGCCTGTCAGGTGCCAGGATCCGCCGCATAATGCATGCACTCAGGTCACTCCACAATAAATACAAATATGACACTGTCATTGTCCATGTTGGTGTGAATGACCTGAGATGTACCTCCCTGGACTACATGAAAAGAGACATGGAGGAGCTCTCCGATCTTGTATCCCAGACAGGTATGACCCTAACCCTGAGTAGCATCCTGCCATCACCCAGAATGATACCACAGTACAAGGACAAAATTATTGACTTCAACAATTGGCTAAGCTATTGGTGTCATTCTAAGGGGATCCAGTATTTGTCTGCATGGGACGACATGATCGACAGACCACAATGCTTTGCCAGAGATAGCCTGCACATGTTGCCCTTAGGATTCCGGATACTGGCTAAGGCTCTTGCCACCCCTATAGTGCCTTTTATAGGCAAGGTTCAAATGACAAATTCACCACCATAACAGGTACAAGCAAGCAAAATCTGAGGGTAATGCTACTCAATGCTAGAAGTCTAAACCTCAAAATGCACTCACTCGAGGCACTCCTTAAAATGGAGAGCATTGACATCTGTGCAGTGACAGAGACCTGGTTCAAAGCTCCAGAGAACACCCCTGCATTACCAGGCTACAATTCATACCACACCTTTCGGCCACCTAACCCAGAACGAAGCACTAAAGGCAGAGGTGTGTCCATATTCATTAAGGATATCCACACCTCCAGGCTAGTTGCACAACATAATGCATCTGCGATTATCCAAGTGCAACTAACTCTGGGCAAGACCGTAATCCAAACTGTAGCTTGCTACAGACCCCCCACCATGCCCCAGGATTCACACTCCTTATTTCTTGATACGCTGGAAAGTATTAGGGTACAACCCAACACCCTAATAATGGGCAATTTCAACTACCCCACCATTAACTGGGAAAATTACTCATGTACCAACTCTTTTGCTCAACGTTTTCTAGAATTCATAAATTCCAATGCCTTGGATCAACTTATTCACACCCCCACCAGGGGCAGCAATATCCTAGACCTGGTCATTACCAACATGAGAAACCGGTGTTCCACACTAGAGGTCAATTCCTCATTGGTCAGATCCGACCATAAGTTAATCAGCCTAGACATCCACATCCCACCCCCACCCCCGATTAGGGAAACCATTGCAAAAAACTTCTCCAAAGCCAACTTCACACTTCTTAAGACAGAAGTGGCAAACTTCATGACACCCATGCAGACGGACAATGGAGGTATGACTGCTGAATCCTACACAAATGCACTTTATAAGCACTTACACGAGTGCATGGATCATGCTATCCCTAATAGAACCAAGATGTTATCCTCCAAAAAAAGGAAGCCAATCTGGTGGTCCTCTGCCACAAACAAACTCTACAACAGAAGAAAGAAACTGTTGCAAAAAAGAGTAAAATTCCATGACTGGAGGAACTCCCTGGTCAACCTCAGTAAAAAGCTGAGATCCCTCATAAAATCCTCCAAAGCTAGTTACGAAAACAAAATTGTCACTGACTCTAAAGACAACCACAAAGCATTCTATAGCTATGTCAAGAATCTAAATAGGAACACTCAGATCTGCTCTGAGTTACAGCACAATGGCACTAAATATACAGAAACAACTGATATTGCCAACATCCTAGCAGATAGGTTCAGTGCTAACTTTACCCCCCTCTCACCCCCTAGAGGGCCCATCTCTATACCGGAAGAATGCAAAGTTCCTATAATCACAGCTGCACAGGAGAAAAACACACTCTCCAAAGCCAAGAACACAACATCCATGGGACCTGACAATATCCCAGGCTGCGTTCTACACAAACTACAAAATGAACTGGCACCCTACCTAAGTACCATGTTCAATCATAGCTTCACCTCAGGCTTTGTACCCACTGAATGGCGCACCATGATGGTTATCCCACTCCACAAAGGGGGAGCCACGACAGACCCCGGGAACAACTGCCCCATTAGCCTGACAAGCCTTGTCTGCAAGGCCATGGAACGTATCATTGTGGAACTCATAAACAAAGACATTGGTAATCTCCAAACTCTGGACCCTACCCAGTTTGGATTTGTAAAAGGCAGATCATGTCTCCTAAACCTGACTGACTTCTTTGAAGCAGTCACCAAAGCCATAGATGAGGGTAAAATGGTTCACACAGCTTATCTAGATCTCGCCAAGGCTTTCAACACCATCCCCCACTCTGGAATTATAGATAAGCTCACTAAACTAGGTATAAATCCCTATGTCACAAGATGGGCTGCCAAATGGCTCATGGACAGAACCCACACTGTGAAAGTAGCGTATTCCAAATCCGACATCAGACCAGTGACAAGTGGAGTACCACAGGGTTCAGTCCTGGGTCCTCTCCTGTTTGGTATCTACTTCTCTGAAGTGCAGGCCAACACAGAAGGTCTTTGGCTAACAAAGTTTGCAGATGACTAAAAACTAGGAGCCATAATTGAAACTCCTAACGATGTGGACAAACTACAAAAGGGCCTCACTGAGACAGATACCTGGTGTCAAAGCCATGGCCTGAAGCTCAATGCCAAAAAGTGTATTGTCAACCCCTTTGGTAAAAACTCTGTACCCATGAACTACCACATAGCTGATAGTCTACTTAATGCCAAAAATGTGATAAGAGACCTTGGGACACAGGTAAACAGTAATCTCTCCTTTGATAATCACATCGCCACAGTGGTCAGAAAATCCTTCTACATGGCTCATCTCATCACAAAAGGATTCTCATCCGGAAAAAAAGAGGTCATTGTTCCCCTCTACTCATCACTCATTAGACCCATTATAGAATACAACGCCCCTTTTGGTATGTACCTCAGAAGACATCTACAACAACTGGAAAGACCACAGAAATACCTCACAAAGAGGATTACTGGCCTCAAACAGATGCCCTACACAGACCGTCTCAAAATACTACAGCTTTACTCCATCGCATATCACCTACTCAGAGGCGATCTCTGCCTAACATACAAAGCTATGTCAAACCCAGAGCTGTTGGACATGCTCCACTTAAAGAAATCCCAGTCCCTCCGAGCTACATGCTCTAGGGACCTAAACCTTGTCACCACAATAAACAGAACATGCTGGAGGGATAGATTCCTGTCCCAGAGACTTCCCATACTCTGGAACAGACTACCTATCTATGTCAAATAGAGCTCCTCATTAACACTCTTCAAGAAAAATCTTGATGATTGGATGGGAAATGGAAAATTCACCCCAGGGATCACTTCTGTGGCTCTGCTCGACAGGGGCACAGGAATATCATTTTCTTGGGTGGTGAAAGCCAGGGTACATTTTTTGGCTAGGCTTGTATGGGCCCTAGGGCCAATAGCCTAGTACCTACCTATGAACCTATGAACCAATGTATGCATATGTATTAAATTGTGTTATTTATTTATTTATTGTTTGTTATGTTTGCATGGCACAGCATGCAGTAATTGACACATGCCAGACATCTAAAAATAGAAACCGGATACATTTAAGTATGATTGCAAAGGTCAAGTTTAAGCATAGTTACGTGGATTTGTGCTCTGTGGCGTGGTGCTCAGCAGTGCTTAAATGTAGCTGAGAGGTATATCTAAAAGTATAGCAACATTCTACACATCCATCTAGCCAAATGGTTAGAGTGACAGCCTTATGTGCAGTAGGTGCAGGGTCTGAATATACAGACAGGTAATTAAACATTTATTTTGCAAATACAAATTATGCCAATTATTTTTAAATCCTGCTTTGCTGCACTCAGCTAAATTCTGCTAAGCACTGCTAAGCCTTGCCAAGCACTGCTCAGCAAAGCTCAGTGGGATTGCGCAGTGCTAAGTGATGGAACACACATTAAAATATTGCCCAATGGTGTCAAAGGGCAGGAAAACAGGTGTATTTAAGTGCAACAGGTGGGAATACAGCAGAACCAGTTGGAGTTTGAACTTGGCAAGAACTATGGCACAGCGGTGGGGCATTCTGGAGTCCAGGGTCATGGTTGGACTCCTTGTGAAATACCATGATGTCTGGCTGCTGCAGGGCCAGTACCAGGGATCAGAGTACCAGTCAGAAGCCTTGAACTGGCTGGCATGTGATCTCACAAGTGCACCAGGTATCCCCCACACAGATGAGCAGGTCCATCATCACTATGACAATCTGAAGTGATGGAAGAGGGGACTTCTAGGCCCCTGGATCCAGGATGCTCGAGATGGGAATGCCCCACAAGTTTGTAAATACTGTTAGCATTGTTTTACCTATACCTAATCTGTATATGTGATAGACAGGTATGCATAATGGTTTGCTTCTCCCCCTACAGCTGATGAGGAGAAAGCTCGCAACCTAGATGCCCATGCAGGGCACCTGGCCAGGTTGCGCCATGAGTGTGGTGAGTACAGATGTATCTTGCAATCTATAACCATATAAGCAAGAAACAATAAATTATTAACTGCCATTAGGTATATACAGTTTTGATTGTACTGGAATGAATGTGGTCATAGATTTGGAGTGAAATAAGTGAGCACTGCCAAGTATAGTGCAATAAAGATGAAAGCATGGCACCTGATTCTCTTAAAGCAATAAAGTTTCTACTGCAATAATTGTGGAATTACGGCTGTATTGCAACACCTGCATTGTATGAACTGTTCTGCAATAAAGACTTGAAAATATGCCAATAACTGCATGATGTCATCCCTAATAAAGTTGTGTTGTGCAATATGTGTGTATTTTGGGATGTTGTCCATGAAACTGAGTATCACATCTGCTCTGAACTAAAAACACAAAGAATACCACTAAGTGACACAAGGGTAGCTAAGAAAGAGTGTTCTGCTAAACTTTAGATTTAGAGCTGTACTACAAGATATATGCATTATGATCTTTGTTTTGCACTAAGATCTGAAACAATACCAGGAACACCCAAGGTATATTGTGTATATCAGGATTGTCTTGTGTTAGCAATTGCATTTCAGCTATATGCATTCCAGCTTCGAGGCAGGCAGGTATGAAACTGTAATAGCTGTAGACTGCAAATATACCATCTGCAACTGTATATGGGTCAGGTAGCCAATCCAGCACTCCAATATGGTCTGTACACATTATAGACAGTTCCACCCACTAGGGGTTTATTGTGTATCCCTGTATCCTATGTATTAATGTACAGTTTACCTAGTATCTCTGTCATGCATGAATCTCATGCATATGTATTCAAGTGTCACTGCAGTCTTGTATAACACTCTACTTCTATTACCAGGTCATTTTGTTACCAGGTGAGCTCTAGACAAATATCAGTCAGTCAATGTGATGCAGTGGCTCAGTAGCTCAGTTTGATAAATGCTGTCTCTGGTGTACATTGTGTCACACACCGACCAGGGTTCGAATTTGTACATTTTGTCACACACAGACCAGGGTTCGAATTCAGTGACAAGTACTAGTAAGTTTTATTGAATCAGTTATGTATTGTTAACAGATGTTCTCCCTCAGAAATTACAGGGAAATAGGTGCAGTAGCCCATATTATGGGTTAATAATTTGTGTGTTCAGATGTAACAGAGTGTTAACAGCATTGCTCAGGAATGTGATAATACTTTAGAAAATAAAGACAACAAGTACAATGCTAATAAACATTAATACAATAAATAAAACGTGTATTCTTGGTATGACTGTATGCCTGGTGTGTTTGTGACTGTCTGCTGATTGTCTAACCCCATGCCTGCCAAGGATAGCATGATAGTCCTATACTCTCTGTACTGTGCAGGATACATGTCTCTCAAGTGTCACGCTATCACGGACTGTGATCACTGTTACCTAATCCCTGTGTCACAGATCTGTCATCAACATGATTATGTTAATAGCACAGTCACACTACATCAGTCCCCAGTACACTTTGGTAGTCATGTAGGACCCCTGACATGTAATAATCACCTGTAGTTGTGTACCTGTAGATGTTACAGCTTGGCCCATACTGTCCCATTTGGATAGCTTGAGAAGTATGTATGTGCTACAGCAGCTATAGAACACTGTTATACATAAAGGAAGGGCAGACCTATAGAGCATGTAACAGTACTGTTGCAAACTATATAGCCTATACTGGTATTAATGGACTGTATTTCTCTCTCCCCTCACCTTTATCTTCATCATAATTTATTATTGTTATACATTGGTTATGGTTTACTATTAACATATGTTGTTCCCAAAACATTATATTGTCCCTTGTGTTTTATTATTGTTATGTATTACAATGGTTGCATAACATATCTTGTTTAATTACCTATGTTGTTGGCCTTATGCCGTAACTGTTACTGGCATGCTGTTACTATACTAACTGTTATCTCACTTATTGTTGTTTTTCATATGCTATGTAGTGTGATGTTACTGGGTTATTTGCAATGTTCTGGCATGCTGTTATAACTAACTACATGTTATGTTCAAGGCTAACCTATACACATTGAAATACCTCAACACCATAGTCCTACTGGGTAGGCTGGTTCCTGGTGATCTGCCTACCCTACCTCAGCCAGCTATGGCACCGGGTCCCAGCATGACTGGGACCCAAGTCCCTGCACCACGTATGGGTGGAACTGCCTCAGGGGATGGGGCCCGTGCCTACCCAGGAGCAGGGGCATAGTGGGTTGTCACCCAAGATCAGATACTGGCGATGATGCACAGGATAGTTCATCGTGGCTATGAAAATCACCTGCACCAGACTGAGGGCAGATTCACCAACCTGGAGAGGTCTACTGGCCCCAGCACCCATCTTCCAGCACAGCCACTGTCAGGGCAGTGAAAAAGCAGTGCCGACTGCCCATGGGTGGGGGAGCCCAATCACACTGCTACCATCTGGGGGCACATGGATCTCTGAATCCACAACACCCTCTCTGTCCAAGGTGTTTACTCACTTCATGTGTTACACACTGCCAGTGTTTGCTGTCTTGTCTGTCTGCAAATGCAACCTCTCCTACCCAACCTACATCCCCAGATGTACCTATATCCCTTCCCTAAAATTCCATTCTCTCCATAAAAAGGGGCACATATCCCACAAAATACCACACATAGCTATCCATTTTGCATATACATCCACTGGACACAACTAATTTGGTCCAGTTGGACTGACAACACATTTATGTTGTCCTCACCCCTCTCTCTGGGGTTTGAGTGTCCAAATTCACATACAAAATCTGTAAAAATGCATGGCTGTTGCTGTACAAGAAATGGAGAGCTATGGTCCTTTCCTACATCAGTCCTGCACAACCCTACCTGCCTTTTCACCCTGCTTACCCCCATTTCACCACTTTCCTATCACCTCTTTTTTCTTTTTTCATTTTAGTGTGGGTTTAAGAGGAGCTAAGTGGTGAGTTGCACCATGTTGCTCTGCACAAACCCGCTTAAAACCACTTAAAATTGCCTTAATCACCTTATGTGTTTCTGACAGTGTTAGGCACATCTGCAAAATAATCACTCTTGCCACATCTCAAACCCAGGCCCCTGTCAGCTACACTATAGTGCATTAGCCCTCTAGGCCACTCAGGGCTGAATAGAAACAGGTATTTCTACAAATATATCCTGATTACCACTGACACACTGCAAGTACATATAATGGGAAAATTGACAGTGTATTTGGGACTGTGATGCAGACACTAAACCAGTACACAGCCAAATAAATAATGATGGATATACGTGAGGCCTGTGATAGCAGGTATACCTGTCAATTGTATAGACTGTTGCAGAATGTCCACAGTTGTGCTACCTAGTGTTGGCACGGTTTTCACAAAACCTTTTCTGTGTGCTAAATTACTGGAAAGTCATTACAGATTGAGGATAGAAAATCATGACAGACATTTCAGTGTCATACATCACACCAATCTGAAAACACATGCTAATGCAAATCCTGTACAACAGACTGTATGCATTCACATATATCTTGCAAATACACCAGCTGCATTACAGACTTAGTAGCTCAGTCTGTTAAATGCCTTGTAAATAGTGCATTTTGCCACCCACAGTCCTGGGTTCAAACCCAGTGTGTTGCACTTCAATTACATTCTTGTGAATACAGCAAATAATGACTGAGTCATGCAAATGTAACCAAAACATGCTGCTGCTACTGAATTAACTGCTCATAGGTTAGTACTAAGCTAACTGCCCTTGTGAGCCATTTTAAGCCTAGCCAATTATCCCTTGTGAGACTCAAATCCTGCACTTTATGTTTGTAAGCAAACACCTTAACCATTAGGCCACACTCCCAACCCATGTTACCATGTCAAAGGCCTGTAGGTAGGGACACACTGCACATATTTGTATATGCTACCTATATGTCACCTTCTACTGTCTGATTGGCACTGTTAGATAACATATGTACCTTAAGCACATGCCTCAACTGGACTGTCATGGGTACTACAGAGCTGACACTGCTCCCTCAGTGCCAGATACAGTTTGCTGCCCTCCAATGTGTTCACACTCCCCATAATGAGTCCTGGGCAAAAAGCAGCAGCTGCAACCTACAACATATGCAGCAGTATGTTAAGCTACCTGCTACAGACCTACCATACCTCTCAACCCCTTATTACAAGGGATCCACACAACACCCATGCATAAAGGGGTGGGGGGGCAATGGTCAAGCGACAAGGACATGTGTCACAGTCTGTCCCTACAAACATACAGAGCTGATAGACGAGCAGCTACTGCAGCAGCATGCATATTCTGATGGATATGATGTCTGACACTCACATGTCTCTTCCCCCTTGCTGACCTCAATCCATATTGTTTAACACTGAACTGCCAGATAATCAGAAGTCATTTGACAATGGCCAAACATAGCATGCAAAACTGTGGACATATGACATAAATCACAACAGTAGACAGTATTTGTACCTACCCTCTGTGATGCTGTAGTTTCCACACCTCAGTAATGTCCATCTCAAAGACTAGGAAAGGGGCCATGGTCTACATAAAGGCCTTAAATATTATACTGTTGTGCCATGTCATTGGCTAATGAAAGTGCAACCCAGCTGTTCTGGATGAAATTAGCAAGTCTGAGCCATGGATTGGTGCACAGGCAATTACCTGTTAATGAGCATTGCCTACAAAAGGCAAGCAGCTGCCTATGGAAAACAGGTCTGTAACTTGCTTTACTAAGACAGACTGCGATTTAGGAAGCATTTTTCTTGAGGATTTGTTTACAAAAGGATTACAGCACTCTACTATGTATGTAATACAAGTCCCCATATAATGGGATGCAGATGGGAGGATGCAGTTATGGTAAATAGGGATTACAACAGTAGGCCTGTAGTACATCTCTGTGAGTGACATGTTGGTGATACTCTGCTGTTCAACAGCTACAGGCATGCCACTCAACTGTGCCTGCTGTGACTTAAATCACAGCTGTGGCCCTCTCATTCCCTCCTACAATGGTCAACTCCTGTACGAATGCTACTGAATTTTGTGTTAGACATATTGACGGTATGTAAGGGTGGACACAGCTGTCATATCACATGATGTACTGTCATTCAGCTCCTTGCAGTCTGTGACTGTCACACAGGTATAGTTCAGACATTGCAAAGGTGTCCCTGACTGTCCCTGATGTACTCTGGCTAGGTCACTGTTTTGTCAACATTCGTATCTCATCACTTGAGAGCTATGGCTAGCATACCTGACAAACCCCCACAACAGGAATTGAGGTCACAGCCATTATTAGTGGGGGGGGGGACAGGCCCAACCTCAGCGACAGAGTGTACATATTAGTCAAACAAAGTAAGAGTATGACTACAGTAACAGATATTATTGTAGCATAACAGCTTTCTGCGGGTTCTGGTGTGTGACAGCCAGATTCTCTACATTCTGAGAACAACCATCAATTACTGTCCAACTGTTTGCCAGACATCCACATGTTTGTGGCAAAAGGACCACATATATATCAGGTAGGCACACATTCTCATTCCACAAACATCTGTGTACTGGAGAACTTGATCAACTAAGATTCAGACAGCTAAGGAATGACATAAAAAAATCCATAACCTTAGACAAAAAGAACCACTACTACCATCTACTGCAAAAACACCAAAACAAACCTCAAAAGTTCTGGGCAGGAATAAACAAACTACTCCACCCAGGCCACCTCGTCACTACAACCCCCTCAGCTTCCCAACAAAAATCCCCAGTAAACATTGCTAATAACGTCAACAGCTTCTTCACAGAGACTATCCAGTCCCTAGCCAGCCAACTCTCTCCCAATGGCTCTAATTCTAATTTAGCCACACCCAGTACCCAAACATGCTTTACCTTACAAGCTGTTCCTTCTCAACTTATTCATGCCCTACTTAAGAAACTAAGACCCACCACCCTGGCTGCCAAACTCTTCCCAGCATACTATCTGCAAAAGGCTGCTGACACCATAGCATATCTCATCTCAATCTTGATCAACAGAGCTATATCTGAAGCTGCTGTACCCACTATATGGAAAATCTCCCATGTCATACCTCTCCATAAAGGAGGCAGTTCCACTGAACTGTCAAACTTTAGACCCATAGCTATTCTGTCACCTCTAGCTAAAATTATGGAGAAGTGTGTACACATACAGGTCATGCACTACCTCACACAGAACAAGCTGTTGTCCAACTTTCAGCAACGACTTTAAGCCACACCACAGTACTACTTCTGCTCTCTTCTCTTTCTTTAACATCATTAACCACAATCCCAATAGTAACAAACTATCCTCAGCACTCTTTCTAGATCTGTCCAAGGCTTTTGACATGGTTGACCACAAAATGCTTATAAATACTTTGAAGGCCTTCTCATTAAACAACCATGCACTCCAATGGTTTCAATCCTACCTGCAGGGTAGGCAACAGGCAGTCCTATGGCAGGACAAGCTATCCTCTCACCTACCCATCACATTAGTAGTCTCCCAGGGCTTGATACTAGGACCCCTTCTTTTCTCCATCTTTATCAACGACCTTCATTCAGTCATCCCAGATGCTACCTGCATTCAATATGCAGATGACTCCACCTTGATTTGTTCTGACACCACAACAGCTACTTTATTCACATTAACCTAAAATACCTTCAATACAGTGGAAAAATGGCTCTCCAAACAACATCTAATCCTAAACCCCAACAAAACTAACCTGCTCCTCTTCTCCCCTACACGCAGGACCCCCCCCTCCCCCTGCCATCCTTCAACATAACTGCTAACAATGACGCTATCATCTCCCCAGAAGCCCAAACTAAACTACTGGGTGTCATAGTTGATAAAAACCTGAAGTTTGACGCACATATCAATCAAACTATCAAAGCCATTAATAAAAAAACGTGGCTCTCTTTACAGAATCAAACCTTTCCTTACCTCACTTACTAGAACTGCAATTGCCCGTTCCCATCTACTATCAACTCTTCTCAATGCCTCACCTCTATTCTCCAACTTAAACAAGCAGAGCTTAATAAACTATCATCCTGCTATAACCACACTGCCAGATTTGCTACTGGCACAGCCTACCAGACACACCACTGTCACAACCTTAATCACCTAGGATGGCTTGAACTGCTTAGCCTACTGCAGTTCAACCAGCTTATAGTGGCACACAAAGTCCTTTACCAACCAGAAAATACACCTGCACTAAAAATATTATCAGCCCTACACCAGCAACCAGCCACTGCGATCATCCACTAGACTCCTAGTTCAAACATACAAATCCAACTACTCAGCTGGGGACTCTCTGTTTGCCAACTCTGTTGGAAAAACATGGAACAGACTCCCAGCTGACTTGACCCTAGAACCCTCACTAACTCAATTCAAAAACAAACTCAAGAAATACTTCAAAACTCATTGGTTATGTCCTTGCACTAACCCTGACTAGTGACCTCTCTATTACTTAGGTGCCTTACCTTCAACTACTTCTAACTTTTTTCTACTACACCATTTCAAGAAGGGTCAATTGTGCAACTGCTGCTCAATGTGTCTTAAACCTGAATGTAATATTATGTATATATAACTTTGAAAATAATGTTATGTTTTGTAAAGTGTTTTATAATAAGTTAGTACTATATGTGCTAAATGCTGATATTGCTTATGACTGTAATCTGCTTGAAACTAGCATTTACTAAATGTTCAATGTGTATTATTATCTTGGAGCTTTTCTCCCCTGGCCTCCACTGAAAATGGACATATATCCAGTCAGACTATCCCAGTCAACAAATGTAAAATAAAATAAAAAAAAAATAAATAAATACATAAAATAAGTAGGACACCTACAGGGAAGATCACTTACAGCACGTTTGCATTGCTGTCTGTCATTGTGGCACATGGATGCTGCTGGATTGTCCCCATATACTTGTTATAACACACAACTATTTTTCTGACAGTGGCTGTATGACATGGTACTGGGACATTGCCCAGAGGGGACACACCACAGTAAACAGCATTGATGGGTTTGGAGACACACAACACACTCCATCACGGCACACAGGGACATAACCAGTATTGCTACTATGTTGCTGATAGCCACATGCATAGTGTGTTGATAGATGGCAGGGTATGACATGGGAGGTAGCAGTGGATGGTGCAAGCCAGTTTGGATGTGCAGGGTCTATACATAGTGGATAGCGATGTATGTGGTCCTGTGATATGTTCCCCTCTTCGTGTATTTCAGAAAGGATGTATAGATGAAGGCACCCGCTGTTTTTGGCCACTAAAATAATGTTATCCTGCATGGCTTCAGACTGCACCACAACATTCTGCTGTCTAGGAGTCACCAGCATTGTGAAAAATGTGCAGCACTGTGAGATGATCTTGTCTCAGCAGTAAACCAATGCGGCTACAGGACAGAAGCTACGAGCAGGTCTGACACCAGAAAACAGATATGATAAATGCTGCACAGCAAAGGGCTGTCACTTTGGCCAGGGACCATGCTGCTACTGGTGGAGGGCCTGCAACAGAACAACCACTGTCAGCCACAAAGGAATTCCAGGTGAGCCTGGGATCAACCACCAGCTCCTCAGCATCCATCACCCCATACATTGTAGAGGTGGGTGCCACAGCATCCACAGCAGAGGAGCATCCAGGTAAGCTTCCTGTGTTCATTACTGTCATGCTGCATCAGTCATTGTGGCAGCCTCTGCATACAAGTACACAGGTGTCAGGTCTATCTGCACTGGGGGGGGGGTTGTTTTTAATGTGCACACATACTGAAAATGTTAGCAATGTAGATGGTATCACATTACCTACTGTACATGTTGATATATGCACATATTATCCTGTAACCATGCCACATTTGGTATTGTTGACAATACCTCTCCCTCACATTTCCATAGGTATGTCAGGTGTGGCCGGAGTCCAAGGTCCTGTACCCGGTGAGTGTGGTACTATTTTTTATGAATCATATAATACCCTAAGAATGTTAAGGGCTGCCATTTTGCTGTAGAGACATCTGATATGCTTAGCCAGAGTACAATACTTGTATGCTCAGCTTCAGAAGGGTTAACTGAAGTGCAATGAATTGGTAATCACAGTAGTGTATTTGCAGGACTGCGGTGGTGGTGCTGCGGTAGCGTTGTCACCTCACAGTAAGACGTTGTCCTGTTCGATTCTCAGCTAGAGCGTCTTCTGTGTGGAGACATGCGTGAATGGGCGTACCTTCGTTGAAGGTTGTGCATCAGAGCTAGCAACTCAGCATGTAAAAATCTACTGCCAATCATTAGTGGACCAGAGTTCCGCTGTGGCGGCCCCTAACTGGGAAAAGCTGAAAGACACAACAACAACAAAAAGTAGTGTATTTGCAGGAGCAGTAACATATTTGCACTTATTTTTGTGAAGGTCTATGCACTCTACTTTACAAGGGACAGTAGTATGCTCAAGACGGGTACACTGTGTTTTAGATGTAGGTCTGTCACATGCACTGACATATTGCTTATCTCACAGGTGTATAGTAGTGGCAACATTAACCGGACGTAGCTGCAGTGCATGTTATAAAGCACCTGTCTTGTCTGTGTATGATGTAGTCTGCTTGTGTGTTGTGCATGGGATCAGAAATAAGATGTGGTATGTGTAATGCAGTTGTGGCTCCTCACCTGTATGTGTGTGTGTGTATCACCATACATAATAGTGCTGGTAGTAATGTACTTATTTTGTCTTCCTCCGCACAGGTGACTGTGGGGGTTGGAGTGTGTCCCCTCATGGCCTGATGTCAGTGTCTCATTGGACTGTGATGATGATAGTGACCATAGTGAGACACAGTTGGGGTTGTTGGGGGATGACCACTGAAATGTACCATTGTACATATGCCATGCAAGGCCTGTAATGCATTATTCTCACATATGTGTTATTTTAGTTTCTGAAATTTTTAATATTTATTTTTTGCAAAACAACATGTTTGCATGCTGCTGCTTGCCATGCAAACGTAATATGAGTATAACAAAAAGTTATATTATATGTTTGCATTATGTTTTGGACACACAGGGCATAGTTTTGCACATATCTGTGCCTACTATGCATTTTCTGACATTCTAGATGGGCTTTTACAGCCCCTGTTAAATTTTTACTTTCTTGTGCATGGAAATTTTCTGTGTATACTTCTAACACCAAAACAAGATCTGCACAAATGCCTATCTGCTTCCTGGAT
The DNA here is from genome assembly GCF_019279795.1 of Protopterus annectens. Lineage (NCBI taxonomy): Eukaryota > Metazoa > Chordata > Ceratodontiformes > Protopteridae > Protopterus > Protopterus annectens. The sequence goes on from NC_056729.1 coordinate 973,968,285, forward strand.
TGCAAAACAACCTCATTTGCATGCCATTCACCTGCTTATGAGGTGATTTGCATGCCATGGACACTTCTGTGTTCGCATGCTCGTGCACACCCCTCAGCTCTGTTTACTCGATCGCACGGCTGCTTACTTCTGTGTAAGCTCTGTGTCACTATGCCTACATGGAAAATCATCCCATTTAGGCTTTTTTGGATTCCCTCCAGTAGTTATTTGTACATCATGTAGCAATTAAATAAATAAATTCTGTATATACAATTGACATGATTATAATTTCCGAGCCTTTTCTTTAAGCACTGGAATCAAATAAAGTGAGTCATTTAAACTGGGTGGATGGCTGGCATCCAACCTCAGTTGTCACATTAACTCCTTAATCTCTATTTTTTCTTTCCACACTCCTCCCCTAAAGTTATATGGAATTTTTTTCTAGAATAGCAAAGGGAAAACTTAAAATATTTGCATACCTGGGTATGTTTTTATAGAGCATTGTTGGTATTGCAATTTGAGATGTCATAATAATGGTCATATATAGGATTTTAAGTTGTCTTTCTGTTTTTCCACATAAACAGCTATATAAGGGTTACATAGGGCTAAGAAAACTATCCCCTTATTAGTGCAGTTAACCCTTGGGGTAAATCATGGAGTTCAAATTATTACTTAAGTTCAAGAATGTTCTTAATGTTGTTTGTGCTTTTATAAAAAAAAAAAAAAGCAGGTTTCTCACCAAAATCCTTTGCAGTTTTCCATCACTTGTCAAAATGCACCAATTGTTATTTAATATATTTTTCACAGTACATGTACCAGTGTTATACTGTACAGCAAATGCCTTTTGGTATGACCTGACAACAGGTGTCTCTTTGGGTGAATTTCTATTATTCAAATAACAATCAGTTGTAACCTCTCTCTCCTTATGTGTTATAAGAATGTTTTGTCCAAGTTCAAAATAAATTGTTTACTACTATTACTCACAATGTATAAGCCTATACCAAGTAAAGGAATATAATTTACCCACCACATCCTTCAAATATTTCATCATTGATGGCCCTTATTAAATCATAAGGATATTCCATTTCTAAGAACATTTTTTTTCCAAGCTAGTTCTTTCAATATCAAACACGTTCTTGTCTGAAATCATATGGGCCAACCTTATGAACTGCTCTTTTACAAGGCTTTTCTTTTTAAAGAATGGGTATGAACTTTTGGAGTATAAATAACTATTTGAAAATGTTGGTTTCCTGTATATATTGGGTAATTAACTTTTCGTCCCTTTAATAACAGTGGTGTCCAAATAGTTTATCTGCTTTTCATCTGTTTCATAAGGTAAATTCAAAAACATAGTTATTCTTTTAATGTATTCAATAAATTCTGGGACAGAATCTGGACCCCCCCCCCCCCATCCATAAAATAAATAAGTCATCTAAAAACCTCAGGTGCAACCTAACATTCTTAAAAATGCAGAGGGAAACAGATATATGCTTTCCCATGCAAACATCACTAAGTTTGCAAATATGGGGGTGCACACTGTGCCCATTGCCAAGCCTTTGGTTTGTTTAAAAATCTCACCCTCAAACCAAATAAAATTGTTGGTTAGGGTTGTCTTCATACATTCAAGCAGCAAGCTGATTTGACCAGATGTCAAAAAGTCAAAACCTGTAAGAGCGTTGTGAAATAATTCTAAGCCAGAATCTTGGGGGATACAGAAAAATTAATCTGTTACATCAAAAGTTAAAAAAAGTAACTTTACTTCCCCATAATTCCGGCTTGAGTCTTCCTAAAAAGTCACAAGAGTCCCTAATCATATGGGTAGGTATCTCTTGGATGGGTTTCAATGTTCTATCTTGCATTACTGCAAAGGGATATATCTTTGAGCCAGCAGCTAAATCAATAGGCTTAAAGGGTGGATCAGTTGTGCTCTTATGTATCTTTGGTATTCTAAAGATAGATGGTATCAGTGGATTGTGGTTTTTCAAAAATGTATATTTGTCAATGTCCAAGTATTGCTAAAGTAAACCTTCCTCCAAGTATTTATCAATTTTGTTGTAAGCTATGTTAATTTCATTGATAGAGGCTGAAGTGTAAGAACCACTTTCATAAAGAATTTTTACATTTCCGCACTATAATTCAAACTATCACACAACGATGATCTCACCTCCCTTGTCGGTTTTTGATATCTACAGGATTTTTCAGTATTGGTTTGACTGGAAACACTCCATCAAAATCTGTTACATAGGAAGTTGGCTTCTTTTACAAAATCACAATCAGTGTTATATATCCTTCAGACTCTCAAGAATTGGGAAAAAGGGGTATTTTCAATAACATGTCTAGGTTAACAGTGCTAGCTATAAGAAGATAGTTTTTGCTAAAGGGTTTCCTCTAAATACATATATTCACAGAACCATGAAAACATTTATTTACCGTAACATCCAAAAAGTTGGCTTTAAACAAATTAAAAGACAGTTTGAAAGAGACTTGGGACTCATTCAGATTAAGAAAACCAACAAACTGTTGCAATTCATCGGTTTCATTCTTCCATACTATCCAACAATCATCTAAAAAACAATGTCAGACTTTGATATTGTGCAGAAAAGAATTAAACTCCCATTCTAGTCAAAGAAGATATGAGCAAAACATGCTCCCATCACTGTATCACTTACCTGTAAAAAACATTATCCCTTAAAGTAAAAAACAGTTTTATGTAACACCTCTTCCAACAATTCAAATTAGAAATCATTAAATACCACAGAATAAATGTTGGCTATATCCAGATAGGATTTGCCTGGTCTTAAACCACCTAAGTGGGTTATGCTTGTATAAAGAGCTTTAACACCAAGGCAATGATAAAATGCATTTTAATGTAGATATCATTCATCACTTTCAAAACATTGGTAGTGTCTTAATATAGAGGGTACATAAGTAAGTAAAGGTTTTAGAAATTTTTCTAAAAATGCAGATAAAGATTCCATCAGTGGACTACTCCTAGAAACAGTAGAGCTTACCTGGTGGGGAAAATTTATCTTTCTTAATTTTTGGGAGCAAATAAAAAACTTGTGGTGTAGGATCATCTACAATAAGATGTTGCATAACATCATTTGAAATAATAGCTCTACCCACTGCTTCAGACAGTAATTCAGATAATTCATTTTTAAACTGGGCAACTGGATCCAATGGTAAAAGATAATAAAAAGCGGATTGAAGAGCTGTAACACAACTTCCATCTCATTAAGCATGGTTCCACAAAACCACAGCATCCTCTTTGTCAGCTACACTACTAACCACCTCATCATTTTGAATGAACAAGAGAGATTATTAGCAAAATTTCTAAAAAATGATGGGTATTTTCCTGAAGATCAGCCAAGACCAATTGTTCAAAAGTTCTTATAGAAGGATGGTATGAAGGGGTCAAACTAGACTTTTTTAAGAAAAACAATATAAAGCTCCCTGAATGTGACAAAATGGGATGAACAGAAAGCCAGTACTGCAGATTTAACACCATTGAAAAAGCCTTGAGATGCATAGCAGCTTGGTAATGTGAAACACAGCTAGAGGGAGAAAAATATGAACCTTTACTCTCTCTCTCTCTCTGTATATATATATATATATATATATATATATATATATATATATATATATATAGATATAGATATATATATATATATATATATATATATATATATATATATATATATGTATAGAGGTGTCATAGATTTTGTCAAGGCATGCATTTATCGTGTGCCACTGGTTTTGGTAAATTTCATTGGTGGTTACCTTGGTCAAATTATATTACTGTTGAAATGCAGCAGTTTGACTTTAATATAATTTCAGGAGTTATCCTGTTTCGCCATGGCTGTGCAACCGTAGAATTAGTATTTTTAATTTCCAAGAGTGGGGTGTGGGAGGAAAGCCCCCTACCACAATGTTTTTTAGACATCACCAATGTCAGCCATTTATGATCATTTTAGTTCTGTGTGGTGTTTTTGTTAGGTGTTTGTGATTGCCAATGAACTTTTTAAGACATATTTTTTGTTGATGAAAGTTCATTGACAATCTAAAGAAAGCAAATCATGTATATAGAAAATTTGATAGATAGATCCAGCTTCCCATTTTAAAAATTAATCTTTTCATTTGTTCCCTAGAAAAAAACAAAAACAAAAACATTGCTTTTAGGTAGGGGGTTTTGCCCCCACATCCCCCTATAGATGTGTATCTATGTCTGTGTGTCTGTTATATAAATAGATAGATATATAGATAGATAGATAGATAGATAGATAGATAGATAGATAGATAGATAGATAGATAGGTTCATAGGTTCATAGGTTTATACTAGGCTATCTGCCCTAAGGCATTTATAAGCCTAGCCCAAATTTTTGTGGCTTACGCCACCCCTTATATGAAAAAATACTGTGCCCATTAGTTTGTTGTGCCTCTGTCCAGCAGTGACACAGAGATGATTCCCGGGGTAAACCTATGATCTCCCATCCACAGGTCAAGATTTCTCTTGAACAGAGCCAGCGAGGTGCTCTGCCTTACATGGACCAGGATTTTATTCCACAGCATAGGGAGTCTCTGAGTGATAAATCTATCCCTCCAACATGTCCTATTTATATCCGTGCTAAGGTTTAAGTCGTTTGCTCTAGTGGTTTTGGTGGATTTGGATTTTTTGAGGTGGAGCATGTCCATTAATTCCGGGTTGGACATGGCCTTGTATGTCAGGCACATGTCACCTCTGAGCAGACGGTATGCGACTGAATAGAGCTGGAGTTTCTTCAATCTGGCAGCATATGACAGATTTTGGAGTCCCTTTATCCTTTTGGTGAGGAACTTTTGGGGTCTCTCCAACTGCTGCAGATGTCGGGTGAGATACATCCCGAATGGGGCATTGTACTCGATCATTGGTCTGATAAGTGAAGAGTACAGGGGAACAATGACCTCACTAGATCTGGATGTGAATCCCTTCATGATCAGGTGGGCAATGCAGAAGGTCTTTCTAACCACTTTAGCAACGTGAGCGTCAAAAGAAAGGCCACTGTCAACCTGGGTCCCCAGGTCCCTGATAACCTCTTCTGTGCTTAGTGGATTGCCACCTATATGGTAGCTTGGGGTTACCTTGTTTTTCCTGAAGGGTATGACTATACATTTTTTGGCGTTTAACTTCAGGCCATGGCTCTGGCACCAGCTATCTGTTTCCGTGAGTCCCTTCTGAAGGATATCTGTGTCCGATGCACTTTCCACTATGGCGCCCAGTTTGCAGTCGTCTGCAAACTTTGTCTGCCAAAGTCCTCCCATGTTGGCCTGTACTTCTGAGAAGTAGATGCCGAACAAAAGGGGGCCAAGGACAGAGCCCTGTGGGACACCACTTGTGACCGGCTTGGAGTCTGACATAGCGCCAGCAACTCTAACCCTGTGGGTTCTGTCCTTAAGCCAGTTTGCAACCCATCTTGTGACATATGGGTTTACATTTAAGCTGGTAAGTTTTTTTACAATACCCGAGTGGGGTATTGTGTCGAAAGCCTTTGCAAGGTCAAGGTAGGCTGTATGGACTGCCTTTCCCTCATCAATGGCCTTGGTGACAGTTTTGAAGAAGTCGACCAAGTTCAAAAGGCATGATCTTCCCTTGACGAAGCCAAACTGGGTCGGGTCCAGTGTCTGCAAGTCCCCTATATCTTTGTTTATGAGCTCCATTATGATCCTCTCCATAGCTTTGCAGACTAGACTTGTTAAGCTTATGGGGCGGTAATTACCAGGGTCCGTAGAGGCACCGCCTTTGTGGAGTGGGACCACAGTTGCTGTACGCCACTCCTTGGGCACGTATCCTGTGGTAAGGCTGAGATTAAACAGCTGCCTTATGTGCAGGTTTAATTCCTCATTTAGCTTGTGTAGCACACAGCCGGGGACACCATCCGGTCCCATTGATGCTGTGTTTTTAGCTTTAGAGAGAGCAGCTTTCACCTGCGCATTTGAGATGTCTGGGAGGCTACACTCCGCTGGGGATAGTTATCTCTCCTTTAGGGGGGGAGAGGGGGGGTGAAGTTTGCACTGAACCTGTCTGCCAGTATGTTGGGAATGTCTGTGGGTTAGATAGATAGATAGATAGATAGACAGATAGATGTGCATAAATTATTTCTGAAAAAAGTTAATGACTAACATGTTCTTACTCTAATGGAATAAATATTAGAAGGCAATATGTAAACCATCTGTCATTATTTTTTTTCATAATAGTCCTTTTCTGATATTTATTTTTGTTATGTTTCCCTGATATGGTATTACCTTTCCCAAGGACACATTCTAAGGACACTTTCAGGAAGACTCAGACACTGTACTATAGACAAGGTAGAGGTCGCCTGTAACTAACCTAAAAGAAATAAAATATAATGACAATTCCAATTTTCCAACCCTATGGTTCTCTAGCAAGGAATCATTGTACTTTTTTCAGATTGTTTCCAGTGGCTTGACTGAAGACTATATAAAGCAACATGACATTCAGCAATGCGAGTCAGACTGATGAGGCATAAACTGTTGCAGTCATTTCCCTCATGCCCATTAGAATTAGATGGCTGCTTTTCTGACTTTAACACTTAAATATTGTTAGCATTATTAAAAAAGGGACACTTTTTCCAAATTTCCTTCACACACACACACACACACACACACACACACACACACACATATATATATATATATATATATATATATATATCTACACACACACACAAACACACACAGTGGATATAAAAAGTGTACACACCCCTGTTAAAATGCCAGGTTTTTGTCATATAAAAATGAAATTTTCCCACCTTTAATGTGACCTATAACCTGTACAATTCAACTGAAAAAAAAACAAATCTGTTAGGGGAAAAAATATAAAAAATAAAAAATAAAAAACGTATAATAAGCTGGTTGCAATATGTGTGCACATCCTTAAACTAATACTTTCATGAAGCACCTTTTGATTTAATTGCAGCATTTAGTCTTCTTGGGTACACACCTGCAATCAATTAAAGAGACTCTGATTAACCCCAAATAAAGTTCAGCTGTTCTAGTAGGATTTTCCTGACATTTACTCAGTTGCCTGCTACAGCAAAAGCCATGGTTTGCAGGGAGCCTACAGAGCATCAAAGTGATCTCATTGTTTAAAGGTATCAGTCAGGAGAAGAGTACAACAAAATTTCCACAGCATTGAATATACCATGGAACACAGAGTCATCAAAAAGTGGAGAAAATATGGGACAACAGTGACGTTGCAAAGAACTGGATGTCCCTCCAAAATTGATGAAAAGACAAGATGAAAACTGGTCAGGGAGGCTGCCAAGAGACCTACAGCAGCACTGAAGAAGCTGCAGTAATTTCTGGCAAGTACTGATTGTGTACTACATGTGACAACAGTCTTCCGTATTCTCCATATGTCTGGACTATGGGTTAGGGTTGCAAGATGGAAGCTTTTTCTTACACAGAAAAACATCCAGGCCCAGCTAAAATTTGCAAAACAATACATCAAGTCTCCCAAAAGCATGTGGGGAAATGTGTTATGGTCTGATGAGACCAAGGTTGAACTTTTTGGGCACAATTCCAAAAGGTACGTATGGCGCAAAAACAACACTTTGCATCACCAAAAGAGCACCATTCCCACTGTGAAGCATGGTAGTGGCAGTATCATGCTTTGGGGTTGCTTTTCTTCAGCTGGAACTGGGGCTTTAGTCAAGGTGGAGGGAATTATGAATAGTTCAAAATACCAGTCACTTTTGGCCCAAAACCTTCAGGTGTCTGATAGAAAGCTGAAGATCAAGAGAAATTTCACCTTTCAACACTACAATGACCCCAAGCATACATCCAAATCAACAAAAGAATGGTTTCACCAGAAGAAAATTAATGTCTTGGAATGGCTCAGCTAGAGCCTAGACTTAAAATCAATAGAAAATCTGTGGGGTGACCTGAAGAGGGCTGTGCACAAGAGATGCCCTTGCAATCTGTCAGATTTGGACCTTTTTTGCAAGGAAGAGTAAGCAAATATTGCCATGTCAAGATATGCCATGCTGATAGACTCATACCCAAGAAGATTGAATGCTGTAATTAAATCAAAAGGTCCTTCAGTTTATGCAACGGGCTTATTGTACGTTTTTTGTTTTTTATATTTTCCCTCTAACAGATTTGTTTGTTTTTCAATTGAATTGTACAGGTTATAGATCACATTAAAGGTGGGAAAGGTTTTGAAATGATTTATTGTGGTCTCATTTTTTATATCACAAAAACCTGGCATTTTAACAGGAGTGTGTACACTTTTTATATTCACTGTGTGTGTGTGTGTGTGTGTGTGTGTGTGTGTGTGTGTGTGTGTGTGTATATATATATATATATATATATATATATATATAGAGAGAGAGAGAGAGAGAGAGAGGGAGTCGCTGACAAGAGCAAAGGCACATATGAGAGAATGCTTTTTAATACTGAAAAAAGTCAGCTCTCATTTGAGTGAATGTTGTGTTAAATGGAATTTCTGCTGGCAGCTTTTGCAATGGATTACACTGCAACGGGTTAAGGGACTTGCCTTTACCCAGCTGTTTTGTAATTTCAGAATTAGGATATATAAATAGCAGGGGCAAAAAAATATTTTTTGTTTTTTTTTCATGTTTGATCATTTACAGTTCAATGTAAAATGAATACTTTGTTTTCACTCGTATGAGTGTTCACAGTTTACTTGTTTTTTTTTGCCAGCAGTTCTGCAGTTCATTTTTTCGTTTTGTTTGGTTGTCAGTAATTTTTGAGGTTAGTGTTCACAGTTTGCTGATATAGACCTGCACACATATAAATTATGTATGTAGTTTTTGGACATCATATATCACAACCTGTGACTGACAGCTGCCCAGGCAAGGATACAGAGTGCAACAAGCGGTTTGTTTCATCTTTGAGCACAGAATGTAGATTTTTCCTGCATGCGTTGAGGAACCCACGAGGAATGTCCTAGTATAGTCCATGCTGGTTGTCATAGTTGACTTTGTTATGTAATTGTCTTCCTTCATAATATTGACACCTAACCGATGAGTTTACATAGTTAAAGATCTGCTTTTAATATGTACAGTCAGATTTAATTTTCATTTCTGTTATTCTTTAATGTGCATTTGACAGTACAGATTGACATTTTTTTAACAGCTTATGCTATGCCTAGCAAAACTGCTATTATAAGACAAAATAACAATTTGAGAAACATTTGATATTTAGAATTTAGGTGCATTATAAAGGTGTTTACATATAAATTTTACAAGGAATAATCACTGGCAAAACATTGTTTAACATCAGTACATTTACTTGTTTATTTAGTTATTGGTCATAAGTACACAAAACACAAGTCACTTTTCAGGTGTGAACGTACCCATTACCTGTCAAACATTACTATGTGAGGCACAGATTTTAATTCTAAACCTCTTTTTACTACAAGATGGAAAGAGTTTTATACACTGCCATGTGAAATTTGACAGCGCATATTCATAATTATTACTGAGGGTCTGCAGTACACAAACACCATTAATATTACTGCATGTGAATCCACGTTGTTTATATTAAAATATTCAGGTATGGTCCCTGTCACACACTTTTTACACATTCGACCCATAAGTCATATGTTTTTCCTGAAGAAAGATAGACAGGTGTAGTGTGATTTCTGTCTTAATTGCAGTTAACACAAGCTAGCTTATGGGTCTATATAAAATGATTTACTCTGCTCTCTCTCTTTCTCTCCATCTCTGTTGATCTTCCTAAGCTGCTTAGACATATACTGCAAAATACTTCACCTAAATGGAGCTTCACATTATCCTAAATGCTGACTTTAAGGCTTTAGATAGCCCTCCAGTGGGGAATGAGTGACTCGGTCTTTTAGACTCTGAGTCAGACATTATATTAAGCCAGCTGTTATAAAGATGCCAGTAGTAGCAGCAGATTATTTTCATCATTTCATTCCCCCTTCTCTGAGGTAACATTTTCCCTTTAACTTCCTGATCGTTGGACATTTAGCATCATCATACAAATATACATGCATCCCAAAGCATGAGAAAATGTAAACAGGGTATCATGCAATATGCATGAGCAACTCACAGACACCACCATGGGGTGACTTTCAAATCATTACTCCAAACCCACCCTCCTTGAGGGGAATGATAGATCTTCTGTGCTACAGGTGATCCCCCAGTAAGCTGAGGCCATTCGCAAAGCTGGTCAGCAATGGTGCAAATGGATATTCCATATCTGTTGTAAGAAGCTGGCTTGGAAATGTGAAAATGTCCTGCCCAAATGTAGCAGATGTTGCATATAGGTCAAATTAAGAGCTGCAGAATTTGTACTGCACATGGAGTCAGATTCATATAAATCTGTGACTGTAGTACATAGGCATCATTAAGAAATGGACACAGTAAAATAATCAGTGGATTTTAAACTAAGAGAAGCACTCATCTTACAAAAATATAACAGGTGAGACACGTATACAATCAACATAGGGAATATTGTTCCAGGTCTCTTGTGTTACATTCTGAGAAACAACCTTAGCTAAAACAGTACTGCTTAATACAAGTAGGTAGGTTATTGTCCCTAATGTACAACAACCACAGGCTATAACAGCTGCTTTTATCAATGCAGCTACATCACTCCATGCCTTATTATCTATAAGCCTGACTTATCATAGCCTCAAAAAAGTCATCTCATATGCATTATATACCATCTTCAATTAATGTATTTTTAATTTTCCTTTGTTAAGAGATCTAATTTTTCACCCTTCTGTGTTTCAGGTATAAGATTTTGATGTTTTGGTACCTCGCTCTTCTAATGTTTTTTTTTTAATGTTTGTTTTTAATATTAATGTTTAATATTAGAACCTTTCCTGTGCCTTGGTTGACTTTGGCTTAACAACATGCTTACTAAGTGATTTGATGACCTGGTGTGAACTCCTATATTAAAATTACTAGAATACAAAAGTATTAGAATGACATGAAACAAAAGATTGCATTTCCAGTTTATATGATACCAATAAAAATATTTCTTTTAAAGATGAAAAGAAAACAGTAATGCTGGGTTTCTTTCAAAGAAGCCATGTGAACAGTTAAGTGATGTGCTTGACCATTTTCTTAAAAACATACGAATGAACATTACAAAAGGAGACAGTGCATATAAGTTAATGCATGGTAGTCTCTCCTCTATCACATATGCACAGAGTTTTAGTCACCCTAAATCACTAAAAGGCCACAGGAAGACACTAAAACTGTGTATATTCACTTGGGGTAGAGAAAGTTCAAATGGATATGACTTTGTCATAGAGACAAACAACACATTTCTGTATTTGTATATCCACCTATGTAAAAGAGGTACGAAAACTATCCCAGACAACAAAACTTTTCTTTTGCAATCTTAATTAATTCATTCTTTACAAAACTGATAAGATATGATACAGTATCACAAATATAATCTACACCATGTAGCACTGACCAGTACTACATGTTAAAGTGATGTGTCACTGTTCTTACCTTCATGGTTGTCTTATTGCTGTAATGCCTCCTTCTCTGGTTTTACCATAATCATTACATGGTTAGTAATCACTTCCCCTTTTTTCTGTTAGTTTTCATTTTGCATTGCCTAGCCTACATGTAATTCTTTGCGTAATGCTCTCTAACCAGTGATGTCATGCAAGGCATCCCACTAAAACTTATACTTCAGTGCTTGAAAGCCATTCTGAGGACTGGGGTGTTTTTTCTACTGATAGTAGTTGATGTGATGTCCAAGTTGTTGGTTTAACTTCTGAATCTGGAGTTTTAAATCCTTACAAGGATGGCCCTTATATGAGTTCAGATGACAGTTATATTGATGTTGATGAGGCTGTGCTGCCTCCTCCATACCATAATGAAAGGCATTTGGAAAATCATGAATAGTATGGGTTCTGCTAGGATATAATGAATTTCTTCTGATGATGTTTACTAAATGAAATGCATATATATATATATATATATATATATATATATATATATATACATATGTGTGTGTGTGTATATGTGTATATATATATATATATATATATATATATATATATATATATATAAACTAGTGACTGCATTACTCTCATTTTAGCTATCACTATTGATTCACAGTGGCACACTGCATTCGTTAATGTTTTAAGTGGCAGCAGTATGTTTATGAGTAAAGTGTTTTTGTTTAGTAAGTAGGGGAAGAAGTTAGTGAATGGTATGGATCTGTTTGAAAATTATATTGTAGATCAACACGTATGTACACCTTTAAGAAGCTTTCAAGAGGCTTGCATAAGTGTATAAATACTTAGCATGTGTGAGCCTGACTGACATTTTTGTAGTAAACTGTTGAGATGTAAGCATGCATGTCTGTGTAGTCAGTTAATCAGTTTGTTTATATTTTGTACTTCTGCTATACATCCTGATGTGTTTCTACATAATAAAGCAGATAAACGAACTACCCTGCCTGTTCATCTTGACTTGCGATACCAGACAAGTGACATGGTGTCAGAATGGGATCCAGATTCAGGACCGAAGGTACTCAGTTAAAGGTGGAAAAATATAGATAACTGGATCATCCCTACTGCACGTATAACTTGCAAAACCAGGTCAGAATTGAATTTCTGGTATCAAAGCTTACTTAAATGACTTCTTATTCGCAAAATATAAAACAAAGCACTCAGGACGCTCTAAACAAATTTCTAGTTAAGCAAAATGTCCAAAACTGCGACATATTGATGAAAATATTCAAACGACTATGGAAAATGTTTGAAATAACGTCCAAATCACATAAAATGTATAAAATAAGGAAAACGACTGCATTTTTTCATTAAGCACTACTTTTCCACATTAATTAAAGCTACTGCAGATATCTGAAGTGTATGAAGTGTTTGCAAGTATGTGCAGTTTTACAGTACAGTTATTTCATAAAATACAGCCATTTGAAAGCATATTTCACAAAGTACAGCATTTCAAGAGATTATTGCACATTTGAATGTTATTACAAGTACTGGCTGTATGTGCATGTTCATATATAAGTACAACGGCCATACTTTCAGTGAGTCTGGCCATACTTTGTTGGCATGGTAGACAGTTTTTGAAGACTAGCACCTCTTGTCTTTGATAATAATATTGCAGAGAATTGGAGAGTGTTTGAGCATGAATATGATATTTTTATACAAGCTGCATTCTCTGATAAAGATGACCGTACAAAGGCATTTATTTTGCTTAATTTAGCTGGTTCAGAAGCCATAGAAAGAGAGCGTTCATTTGTGTATGCACCTGCTGTATTTGCAAGAGAGGAGGAAAACCATCATATAGTGGTACCGGTTGATTCAAGGGAAGACCCCAAGTGCTTGAAACATAAATTTAACCCCAAATGAATATTAGAATGGAGAGGGACCTATTTTACACAAGGGATCAAAAGCCTGGTGAAACTTTTGCAGCATATATAACTGACTTGAGAAACAAGGCTAAAGCATGCATATTTGGTGATTTAAGGGATGAGTTGATAAAAGACAGACTGGTGTGTGGTATTAAAGATGATGCTGTGAGAAAGATATTGCTTTGTGACAGTGATTTAACTTTGAATAAGGCCATTGAGATTTGTAAAATATACGAGCTTACAGAAAATCACACAAATATGCTTACAAATGAGAAATGCATGCTTCCAGTAACTTCTAATGCTAATGTTGATAGTATGCAGCACGTGGTTAAAAGAAACAGGCCCAAGCACATGCCGGCAACTGTAACCCTTGCAACACTCACTGGTAAACCCCGTAACTTTCTAACAAATTCCAGAGTTTGCATAGTCTTAGTGAAGCATAAAAGTGAGTCAGAAAACTCAAAGTATGGGCCCCCACCCAGTTTTATTGCTAACTGTCATAATTGTGGTGGAAATCATGAGTCAAAAAGAAAAAAATGCTTAGCTTTTGGTCAGCAATGTCACAAATGCAATAAGTGGAATCATTTCTAAAGGTTTTGTAAATCCAAAGGGACACATTCTTTTATTAAAAGAGAACATTCCAATTAAAAAGCTGTGACCCTACTTTCTATGTTGATTGTGTTTCAGTTCAGTGCTTAATGAAACAGTCAATGCAGTAGTTTTATGGGCAAAGAACAAAGTATTTTGTACTGTTCAGATAAATGGAAAACCCATAGTGCACAAAGTTGATATAGGTTCAAAGTGCAATGTTATGTCAGCAGAAACATTTGCTAGAGTATGTGCTGGTGAAAAGCTTGATTTAGCAAAGTGTGCGAAGCTTGTTGTTTATGGTGGTAAAGAAATTCATACTGAAGGTTCAGTGCTGCTTTCATGTTACTCTGCTGGGAACAGCTATGATGCAATTTTATGTGGTCAAAAAGCATGTACAATCATTATTAGGCCTCAGAGACAGTTTGAAAATAGGACTGATTTCATTTAATAAGGAAGTCCATCATGTTAGTTTAAAAGAACACTGTTCTAATTTCCTCCGGTCTACTTTTACTACATCTGCTGATTTTTTCGAAGACAGACTAGGCAAACTCCCAGTTGTGTACTCCATGAAGTTAGACCCCGAGGTCAGTCGAGTTATCAGACCAGCAAGGAAAGTTCCAATAGCTATGCAGAACAGAGTTAAAGCTGAGCTAGACAAAATCATGCAGCAAGGTGTGATTTGTCCAGGTGATGAACCTATTGAATGAGTATCTTCCATGGTGGTAGCTCTTAAGAAAAGCACAAATAATATGAAAATATGTACTGATCCATAAGATTTGAATAGAGCACTAAAAAACCTCATCATCCAATGCCTACAGTCAAAAAAGTCACTGCTCTCATGCCAAATTGCCAAATGACACTGTTTTTTCTATCTTAGATGCAAAGAGTTCATTTTGGCAAATACCGCTTGACCAAAAATCCTCATTGCTAACCGCTGTCAGTACGCCTTTTGGCAGGTACAGATTTTTGAGAATGCCATTTGGGAAAAATTCTGCCAGTGAAGTCTTTAGAGTGAAATGGAGCAAAATTTTTCTGGGTAGCCATGTGCTATTACAGTAGATTATATACTAGTAGGAGGTAATGGTGAAGTTGAGCATGACAGAAACCTCAAGAAAGTTCTGGAAAGAACATGTGATGTGAATCTTAAGCTGAATCCTCAGAAGTGCAAATTCAGGCTACAAGAAGTCACTTATGTTGGTCATTTATTTACCATTTCAGGCTTATGACCAGATCCTTCCAAGCAAACTGCTATTCTTGAGATGCCAGCTCCAGACAATATTCAAGCCCTGCAACATTTTCTTGGCATGGTTAGCTATGTAGACAAGTTAATTCCAGAAATTGGACAACTTTCAGCACTGGTCAGAGAGCTGACATGCAAAGATATATCCTGGTCATGGTTAGAACAACACCAAAGAGCATTTGATGTCCTGAAACTGAAAATTGCCAGTCCACCAACTCTCAGATACTATGATGTTCACAAACCAGTTACTCCTTCATGGATGCTTCAAAGTTTGGTCTTGGTGCAGTAATTCTTCAAGAGGGTAGATCAGTAGCCTATGCATTGAGAACTCTTAGCCAAACTGAAATGCAGTATGCTCAGAGTGAGAAAAAACTCTTGGCAATTTTGTTTGTATGTTCAAAGTTCCATTCTTATATTTATGATCGACCTATCCAGATTGAAACAGATCACCAACCTTTAGTCACTATTTTGAGAAAACCTATGCATACAGTTTCTATCAGATTGCAATGCATGATGCTCTGATTGCAAAAGTGTAATTTCAGTCTTGTCTACATGAAAGGTAAACTTCTTTATCTTGCTGATACTTTATCCAGATCACCCAGAAATACCAATGAACAGCATGAAAATGGGAAACTTGATTTTAAAGTCATGGAAGTGAGAAATCTTTCCTCCACATGAGCTTCGAAGTCATACAGCCACAGATCCAGTTCTTCAGAAGCTCAACCACTTTATCAGTTGAGGATGGCCGTCAAAACAATCTTTCTTACTAGTAGAAGTGCAACAGTATTTTTTAACAAAGATGAGATTTTGTTTAACAATGGTATCATCATGAAAGGTCCTAAAGTGATTGTTCCAAAGTTCAGCAACAAGAGTGTGTTACTATTTTGCATTGTGGCCACACAGGAAAAGACTCTAATAAAAGAAGGGTGAGAGACCTAATATGCTGGCCTTCTATTTCACAAGACATTGAGAGAGCACTTTCATCTTGTTCTATATGCAGTAGTACTAAGCCACATCAACAGAAAGAACCACTTCAGCTAAACCAGATTCCTGAACTTCCTTGTTTGACAGTAGCTACAGACATTTTCGAGTGAAATGGTCAACATTACTTGGTGTTAGGTAGACTCTTATTCAAATTAGTTTGAGATTGACCTACTTCCTAATCTAGCATCCAGTACTGTCATTACTAAGATGAAGCATCATTTTGCAGTTCATGGGAGTCCGCACAAAGTTATTTCTGACAATGGTACACAGTTTACAAGCCAGCAATTCAAAAATTTGCCGAAGAGTGGGACTTTACACTGAGCAGAGTGGAGAAGTTGTTGACCGCAGCTGTTAGCTGAGATATACAAGTATCCTGTTTTTTTTTTCGATTTATACAGATTATTGTTTTTAACAATTAATATATAGCACTTTTATTGTCTGCTTTTTAGTCTTTGAGTGTATTTTATTGCTATTAACTAATCTGCACAAGTAACTGATTTGTCTGCAGTTAAAAGCATTCTGTATCTTTACAAATCTTTATCTGTTTGTGCTTTCTCTAGTGCTACTGTCTGTAGGCTATTGTCCCCACCCTCTCTCCCAGTTGGTGTCTTGCTCTTATACTTGGTGGCTTTGCAGTTGCCTGCCCCTACTGTAAATCTGATCTGTGACACTCCTCCCAGTCTAGTGTCATTAGCTCATTGCCTTAATATTGCTACAACTCAAGTGCTCTAGGTTGCACTGCATCTGAAGCGTTTGTGTGTTTTAGCTGCTTTTCTGTATATATAGACTTCTCTGTTTCTTTAAGTAAATAAGCACTGCAAAGTTGTTTTATTGCATTCCTGCCTGTATTTCTGAGTTTTTGCACTTTTAAACGTTTTTTTGCTTAGTTTAACTGGTAGGCTACACACTCAAGTGCGCTAGCCGAATTAAAGCATTTACTGTGTTTCTGTACCTAATTTCTGCTACTTTGTAAAAAAAAAAAAATCCTTGTTTCCCGCATTTACTGAACTAGAATGGTCCAGTCTTCAGGTATTGCTGATCACTGGGCTGTGTCATAGTTCCTGTGTTGCCCATATCCTTATTTGGATGGGAGGAAGCTTCTTTGTTCGCCAGTGAGAGTGGGGAGCTCTGGGCAGCCTATCTGTCCCTTGAGGAGTGGTTCCAGCCCAGTGACCTGTAGCTTATTGGTCGTTTTGGACCATTTCCTATCTCTTTCTAACCCCCTGCTTTAAAGCCAGCTTTAGCATGTTTTTGCGCTTGTAATTTAAAGTTTGTCCTGTTTGTTGCATTTACCTGTTGAGGCTACACACTCAAGTGCGCTAGCCTGTGCTACATATTATTGCATTTTTCTGCTGTTTGTTGCAAAAAAGAAAAAAAGAATTATCCTTGTTTGCCATCTTTCCTGACCTAGAATAGTCCAAATACAGGCTTTGCTGTATTCTGGACTTTTGGAAAGTTCCTGTGTTGCCCATTTCCTCTCTTGGATAAAGGGAGGCTTCTTTGTTCACCAGTGGCAGTGGGGAGCTTGGAGCAGCCTATCTATCCCTGGAGGAGTGTTCCCAGCACAAGAATCTGGTAGTTCCTGTGTTGCCCATTTCCTTTCTTGGATAAAGGGAGGCTTCTTTGTTCACCAGTGGCAGTGGGGAGCTTGGAGCAGCCTATCTATCCCTGGAGGAGTGTTCCCAGCACAAGAATCTGGTAGTTCCTGTGTTGCCCATTTCCTTTCTTGGATAAAGGGAGGCTTCTTTGTTCACCAGTGGCAGTGGGGAGCTTGGAGCAGCCTATTTATCCCTGGAGGAGTGTTCCCAGCACAAGAATCTGATAGTCTATTGGCCGTTTTGGGCCAATTTTTAGCTCTTTCAAGTCCCCCTGTATAAAACCCACTTTGGCGCGGTTTTTACGCTTGTTAGTACTCAGCCAAGCTCCTTGTGGTCCTGCAGAATGGTGCTAGCAGCAGAGAGGCTAAAATAGTGACTGCTAACCTGATAAGCGTTTGTTTTCCTGCTACTACCTGGGCAACTGTCTGATCTAGCTAAACTGCAAGTATTTCTGCTTCTTGAACTGTAACTGTTTAAAGTTGTTTTTGCACCTGCACTTTTAAAGTTTGTCCTGTTTGTTGCTTTTACCTGTTGAGGCTACACACTCAAGTGCGCTAGCCTGTGTTACATATTTATTGCATTTTCCTGCTGTTTGTTGCAAAAAAAAAAAAAAAAATGATCCTTGTTTCCCGTCTTTCCTGACCTAGAGTAGTCCAAATACAGGCTTTGCTTTATTCTGGACTTTTGGAAAGTTCCTGTGTTGCCCATTTCCTTTCTTGGATAAAGGGAGGCTTCTTTGTTCAGCAGTGGCAGTGGGGAGCTTTGAGCAGCCTATCTATCCCTGGAGGAGTGTTCCCAGCACAAGAATCTGGTAGTCTATTGGCCGTTTTGGGCCAATTTTTAGCTCTTTCAAGTCCCCCTGTATAAAACACGCTTTAGCGTGGCTTTGCTCTATTTTGCGCATAGAGCAGCATCGGGCAACGCCGCTTAATTGGGTTTAAACCATTCTCAGCTCCACAGAGTCTGCTCTTTACTTTTTCCCTTAGAACTGATCTAGTTCTCATAATAAACACCCTATTCCCACTCTAAAGCCTGGCACTTGCTCACTAAAGCAATTATATAAGTCAGCACTAAAAATTTAAAAGCGCTACACCCTCACAAACTCCCCTTGAGTACTTTGTTCCCCATTGGCCCTTTCTTTCAATTATAAAGGAATTCCCAATACTATTCTAGCATGTCCAAAGGTCAGTTGTCAATCTCCTCTCCGGTCCAGCTGGTGAATCTGGGAATCTTGAGGCAATGTTACAACTGCCTCATGTACACAGACAACCCTCTCCTCCTCCCAACAAATTCCAACACATGTGAAAGATGCAACCATATAGCCAAACTGGAGGCTAAGCTCTCTCAACTCAGTACTGGCGTAACCAGTCAGGAGGAGAAGGAAACCACACTCACTACAATTCCAGTCTCACATAGACCTATCACGACAGCAAACCAAACACATAAACACACAAAAACATACTCGGAGGCTCTAAATAAAAATCTGCCTAAGCAGCAGAGACCTCCAAAGCAGACACCCAAGCAACCGCTACCCCAAAACAAAACACGTGCAACACATAGCTCACAAAGCCAGTGTGCTGAACAGTCACAGCACTTAAGGCTAAACAACACACCTGATACACTTGTAATAGGTGACTCTATAGTCAGGCACACTGACGTCCCGCTCACCAGGATGAACAAGGAGAAGGTCACGGTGAGCTGCCTGTCGGGCGCTAGGATCCGCCACATAACACAAGCACTCAGGTCACTCCAAGGCAAGTACAAATATGACTCAGTCATTGTCCATGCTGGTGTGAATGACCTGAGATGTACCTCCCTGGACTACATGAAAAGAGACATAGAGGAGCTCTCTGAGCATGTAGCCCAGGCCGGTATGACCCTGACCTTGAGTAGCATCTTACCCTCACCAAGAATGATGCCACAATATGAAGACAAGACGATCAATTTCAACAATTGGCTTAAGTATTGGTGTCATTCAAAAGGGATCCAATGCCTGTCTGCCTGGGATGACATGCTCGACATACCACGATGCTTTGCTAGGGACGGCTTGGACCTGTCACCCCTGGGCTTTCGGATATTGGCAAAGGCTCTTGCCACCCCCATAGTGCCTTTTTAAGGCAAGGCTCAAAAGACAAACCCACCTCCATAAGTATCACAAGGGATAAGAAACTAAGAGTAATGCTACTCAACGCCAGAAGTCTAAACCTCAAGAAGCACACACTCAAAACTCTCCTTAGCAAGGAGAACATCGATATCTGTGCAGTAACAGAAACCTGGTTCAAGGCTCCCGAGAGTACCCCAGCATTACCAGGTTATACCTCATACCATGTTTTTTGGCCCCAAAACTTGGACCAAAGCACAAAAGGAGGGGGAGTATCAATATTCGTCAAAGATACCCACACCTCCAGGTTGGTGGCACAGCATGAAGCATCAGAGACTATCCATGTGCAACTAGCAGTGGGTAAAACTGCCTTCCAGTTTATAGCCTGCTACAGACCACCCTCCCAAACCCAGGAACCCCACTCGGCCTTCCTGAGAACACTGGAAAATGTGAAGGTCTCTCTAAACACCATTATATTGGGCGACTTCAACTACCCTAACATAGACTGGGAGCATTACTCTAGCTCCAACACCCTAGCCCAAAGGTTCCTAGAATTTATAAACTCAAATGCTATGGAACAACTTGTTGCCACTCCCACAAGAGGGGAAAACATACTGGACCTGATCATCACCAACATGGGGACTCTATGCTCCAGACCAGAAGTGTATTCCTCACTAGTAAGATCAGACCATAGACTAATCTCACTAGATATTCACATCCCGACCCCAGCCCCTGCCCAGAAAACCACAGTGAAAAACTTCTCTAAAGCAAATTTCACACTCCTCAAAACCGAGGTGAAATCCTTCAAAGCCCCCGGGCCTGTGGAAAATACGGCCCAGACTGCAGAATCCTTTATATATGCATTCTATGAACACCTGCAGGAATGCATGGATTATGCAATCCCAAATAAAACCAAGACCCAATCCTCCAAAGTTAGGTGCCCTGTCTGGTGGACCTCAGCCATAAACAAACTATACAATAGAAGGAGGAAGCTACTACATGATAGAGCAAAATCCCAAAAAGGGAAGGCATCTCTGATCAGTATTAGCAAAAAACTACGGGCACTCTTAAAATCGTCTAAGGCCAGCTTCGAGAGAAAAATTGCACATGACACTAAGGATAATCACAAGGCTTTCTTTAGTTATGTTAGGAACCTGGGTGGGAATTCCCAGATATGCTCAGAATTAGTCCAAAATGACAAAAAATACACCAAACCCACAGGCATTGCCAACATCCTAGCTGACAGGTTCAGCGCAAACTTCTCCCCCCCCCCCTTCACCACCAAAAGGGCAAATATCTATCTCAGCAGAGTGCTGCCCCCCTGACATCTCAGATGCTCAGGTAAGAGCCGCCCTCTCCAAAGCAAAAAACACAGCATCAATGGGACCAGACGGTGTCCCGGGCTGCGTCCTACATGAACTCCAAGAAGAACTAAACCCAAACATAAAACTACTGTTCAGTCTCAGCCTTACTACAGGATATGTACCCAAAGAGTGGCGTACAGCAACAGTGGTCCCTCTCCACAAAGGTAGTGCCTCAACGGATCCTGGAAACTATCGCCCCATAAGCTTGACTAGCTTGGTCTGCAAAGCTATGGAAAGGATTATCATGGACCTCATAAATAAAGATATTGGGGACCTACAGACACTGGATCCTACCCAGTTCGGCTTTGTTAAGGGCAGATCCTGCCTCTTAAACCTGGTCAATTTCTTTGAAACATTCACCAAGGCCATTGATGAGGTGAAGGTGGTCCACACAGCCTACCTGGACCTTGCAAAAGCCTTCGATACAATACCCCACTCGGGCATTATAGATAAGCTCACCAGCTTAAATATAAACTGCTATGTCACTAGATGGGTTGCAAACTGGCTCAAGGACAGAACCCACATGGTTAGAATTGCTGGAGCCATGTCAGACTTTAAACCAGTTACAAGTGGCGTCCCACAAGGCTCAGTCCTGGGACCTCTCTTGTTCAGTATATATTTCTCAGAGGTACAGGCTAACACGGAAGGACTGTGGCTGACCAAGATCGCAGATGACTGCAAACTGGGCGCCATAATAGACTCTCCAGCCGACACAAACATCCTACAAAAGGGCCTCATAGAAACAGACAACTGGTGCCAGAGCCATGGCCTCAAGCTAAACGCCAAAAAGTGTATAGTCATCCCCTTTGGCAAAAACAAAGTGCCCATAAATTACCACATAGGTGGTAATCCATTAAGTACGGAAGAAGTAATTAGGGGCCTGGGGACCCAAGTTGATAGCAATCTCTCATTTGACAACCACGTGGCCAAAGTAGTTAGAAAAACATTTTATATAGCCCACCTAATCATGAAGGGATTCACATCTAGATCAGGGGAGGTCATCGTGCCTCTTTACTCATACCTCATCAGGCTCATAATTGAATACAATGCCCCTTTTGGGATGTACCTTACTAGACACCTGCAGCAACTGGAAAGACCCCAAAAGTACCTCACCAAGAGGATCAAAGGGCTCAAACTAATGCCATATGCTGCCCGGTTAAAGAAACTCCAGCTCTACTCAGTGGCATACCATCTGCTCAGAGGCGATCTGTGCCTGACGTATAAAGCCATGTCCAACCCGGAATTAATGGACATGCTGCACCTCAGAAAATCCAAATCCCATCGAGCTACGCGCTGGAGAGACTTGAACCTCAGCACTGAAATAAATAGGACATGCTGGAGGGACAGATTCATAACCCAGAGGCTCCCTTCACTCTGGAATAAAATCCCAGTCCATGTTAGGCAGAGTCCCTCATTGACTCTCTTCAAGAGGAATCTTGATGAGTGGATGGGAGATAGTAGGTTTACCCCGGGTATCACTTCTGTGTCACTGTTAGACAGAGGCACAGTATACTAACCTCGAAAAAGGGCATAGCAAAATTCATTTAAAATGGGTGGCGAAAGCCAAACACACTCTGGCTAGGCTTATAAATGCCCTAGGGCAGATAGCCTAGTATGAACCTATGAACCTATGAACTCATGTTACGAATAGCCCTGAGTATCCAAAGTCAAATGGTTTGGCAGAATGTGCAGTTCAAAATGCGAAACAATTACTAGGAAGTCGAAATGAGAAAATAGCAATGTTTTATTGAATCTCAGAAATGTTCCTCATGATAAACATCTTGGTTGACCTGCACAGAGACTTCTGTTGAGACAAACCAGAACCACATTACCAATTTGTAGCAAGTTATTGGTTCCATGTGTCAAGAACAGCAGATCAGTGAAAGCCAATCTGTTAAAGAAGTGCTTATCCCAAAAGTCCTGTTATGATAAGACCAGCAAACTGCTCAATCCATTACGTGAAGGAGAGCTAGTGAGGATGCAGACATCCAAAGGTTTTGATCGGATTGGAGTCATGAAGAGTAGATATATATATATATATATATATATATATATATATATATATATATATATATATATATGTCCAGAGCTGAGATCATACATTGTGGAATCACAAGGAGTAGAATTTAAGTGGAATCGGAAACATTTGATCCTGGTGTCCGAGCCTGTGGTGCAGTATCAAACCTGCAAGAAAGACTCTATATCTCAGAGTGAGTTATCCAGCATTCCATTTCCAGAGGACATTCCAGTAAATATCCCTGTTCCTGAGAAGAATCCTGAAACTCCAGAATCTGTTTGTTCACCAGTGACTGTCCCTGTTGCTAAACCCAGTTCTGATTGCTATATCACCAGATCAAGTCATATTTCTAGACCATGTTCCAGATACATGGCAACTTGGATATGAAAACATAAGGACATATGTGTTGTGTTTATTTTTATTGTCTATATAATTGCATGTCTCTATTTTCAGATGTCATTATAATGTGGGCAGTTCGTTAAAGAGGGAGGATGTAAATCAATATGTACGTACACCTTTAAGAAGCTTTCTAGGGGGGTGCACAAGTGTATAAATACTGAGCACATGTGAGCCTGACTGCCATTTTGTTGTAAGCTGTTGTGATGTAAGCATGCATGTCTGTGTAGTCTGTCAGTTAATCAGTTTGTTTATATTTTAAACTGCCGCTATCCATCCTGATGTGTTTCTACATAATAAAGCAGATAAACAACTTGTTCGTCTTTACTTGTGAAACCAGATGAGGGACACTTACGAATATGAAATTAGGAATGAGCAGTGCAATGATCCTCAGAGAAGCTATGCCTCACAAATTGTTACACACAGACACACACACACACACACACACACACACACACACACACACACACACACACACACACACACACACACACACACATACACTTTATGTAATGTAGTTTTTGGGCATCATATATCACAATTTGTAACTGACAGCTGCCCAGGCAAGGATACAGAGTATAACAAGTGGTTTGTTTCAACTTTGAGCACAGAATGTAGATTGTTACCTGCTTGTGTTGAGGAATCCATGTGGGTTGTCAAAGTATTCTTGCGGGTTGTCGTGTCATTGTCTTCCATCGTAGTACTGACACCTGATCAATGAGTTTACGCAGTTAGATCTGCTTTTAATATGTACAGTCACATTTAGTTTTCATTTCTGTTTCTCTTTAATCCACATTTGGGAGCAAAGACAGACATTTTTTCAACAGCTTATGCTAAGCCTAGCAAAACTGCTAGTGCGGATATTATAAGACAAAATAACAATATGAGAAATATTTGATATTTAGAATTTAAGAACATTATAAAGATGTTTAAATATAATTTTTATAAGGAATAATTATTGGCAAAACATTGTTTAACATCAGTACATTTACTTGTTTATTTAGTTATTGACAGGTGGTCACTTTTCAGGTGTGAACATACCCATTACCCGTCAAACATTACTATGTGAGGCACAGATTCTAATTCTAAACCTCTTTTTACTACAAGATGGAAACAGTTTTATACACTGTCATGTGAAATTTGACAGCACATATTCATAATTATTACTGAGGGTCTGCAGTACACAAACACCATTAATATTACTGCATGTGAATCCACTTTGTTTATATTAAAATATTCAGGTATGGTCCCTGTCACACACTTTTTACACATTCGACCCATAAGTCATATGTTTTTCCTGAAGAAAGAAGACAGGTGTAGTGTGATTTCCATGTTATTTGCAGTTAACACAAGCAAGCTTATGGGTCTATATAAAATGATTTACTCTGATCTCTCTCTCTCTCTCTCTCTCTCTCTTCATCTCTGTTGATCTTCCTAAGCTGCTTAGACATGTACTGCAAAATACTTCACCTAAATGGCGCTTCACATTATCCTAAATGCTGACTTTAAGGCTTTAGATAGCCCTCCAGTGGGGAATGAGTGACTCAGTCTTTTAGACTCTGAGTCAGACATTATATTAAGCCAGCTGTTATAAAGATGCCAGTAGTAGCAGCCATACCTCTCAACCTTAGCACAAGAAATCTGGACAAAGTCTGACAAAATGGGGGGACAAAAGCCCCAAAATAGGTACACATTTTAAATATTGCTGTTATAAACTTAGAAAGTTGCTAGAATAACAGGATTTGTGTTAGCATGCATTTTTCTGAAGGATATGAAGTCTGAGACTCAAATGCATGTCATTATTTAGTGAATTTACTGGGATGATCTAAGGATTAATTTGTAAAAGAACATAGTTTTTATGAGGAACAGATTAAAAATATGGGGCAAAAATCGGGACATTCTGTGGAAATCTGTACAGTTGAGAGGTATCGTAGCAGCAGATTATTTTCATCACTTCATTCCCTCGGCTCTGAGGTAACATTTTCCCATTGACTTCCTGATCGCTGGGCATGTAGCATCATCATACAAATATACATGCATCCCAAAGCATTAGAAAATGTAAACAGGGTATCACACAATATTTATTTATATATTTAACATTTGTTGACCGGGAAAGTCCGACTAGGTTCCACAGAGCCTGTTTTCAGCGGAGGCCCGGGTAGAAATGCTCCAGATGCATGTCTTTAGAATGTGGGAGGAAACCGGAGTACCCAGAGGAAACCCACGCGGATACAGGAAGAACATGCAAACTCCACACAGAAGGCACCCCAGCCAAGAAACGAACCGGAGAACCTCTTGCTGTGAGTCGACAATGTTAACCGCTGCACCACTGCGCCGCCCAATATGCATGAGAAACTCACAGACATCACCACATGGTGACTTTCAAATCATCACTCCAAACCCACGCTCCTTGTGGGGAATGATAGATCTTCTGTGCCACAGGTGATCCCCCAGTAAGTTGAGGCCATTCCTGAAGCTGGTCAGCAATGGTGCAAATGGACATTCCATATCTGTTGTAATAAGCTGGCTTGGAAATGTGAAAATGTCCTGCTGAAATATAGCAGATGTTGAATACAAGTCAAATTAAGTGCTGCAGAATTTCCACTTTATATATTTTTTTCTGTATGCAATGTGAACTGCTTTTTTATTTCTGAAGAACATGTAAGAAATTGCAGGACAGGTATGTTGGAACAAAAGCTTATTCCTCAAGCTATCTGGAGGGTGATGGACAGAGGGTAAAATGATGATAGTGCTAGGAGTAGATCATGGAGATATAGTGTGATGTGCACATGGGATTCGTGCATGAAGTATGCAATGTCCCCTCTGCCCACCATAGTAATGCCTGCTAACTCTGACCCTAACCCTGCCCCTAACTCAAACCGCCATCTTAAAATTAAAAAAAAAATACTTTTCCGTAACACTACCACTATTCACACAAATTTAAGCTGAATGTGGCCAGGTTTTAGACAGTACCTCAGAGAAGGAAAGCTGTTTCCTTTTTCTGATTTACTATTTGTCAGTGTGTTGTATTAATGATCAAATTATATTACTGTTGAAATGCAGCAGTTTGACTTTAATATAATTTCAGGAGTTATCCTGTTTCGCCATGGCTGTGCAACCGTAGAATTAGTATTTTTAATTTCCAAGAGTGGGGTGTGGGAGGAAAGCCCCCCTACCACAATGTTTTTTAGACATCACAAATGTAAGCCATTTATGATCATTTTAGTTCTGTGTGGTGTTTTTGTTAGGTGTTTGTGATTGCCAATGAACTTTTTAGACATATTTTTTGTTGATGAAAGTTAATTGACAATCTAAAGAAAGCAAATCATGTATATAGAAAATTTGATAGATAGATCCAGCTGCCCATTTTAAAAATTAATCTTTTCATTTGTTCCCTAAAAAAAAACAAAAACAAAAACATTGCTTTTAGGTAGGGGGGTTTGCCCCCACATCCCCCTATAGATGTGTATCTATGTCTATGTGTCTGTGTTACATAAACAGATAGATAGATAGATAGATAGATAGATAGATAGATAGATAGATAGATAGATAGATGTGCATAAATTATTTCTGAAAAAAGTTAATGACTGACATGTTCATACTCTAATGGAATAAATATTAGAAGACAATATGTAAACCATCTGTCATTATTTTTTTTCATAATAGTCCTTTTCTGATATTTATTTTTGTTATGTTTCCCTGATATGGTATTACTTTTCCGAAGGACACATTCTAAGGACACTTTCAGGAAGACTCAGACACTGCACTATAGAGAAGGTAGAGGTCACCTGTAACTAACCTAAAAGAAATAAAATATAATGACAATTCCAATTTTCCAACCCTATGGCTCTCTAACAAGGAATCATTGTTGAGGGGAATGATAGATCTTCTGTGCTACAGGTGATCCCCCAGTAAGCTGAGGCCATTCCCGAAGCTGGTCCGCAATGGTGCAAATGGATATTCCATATCTGTTGTAACAAGCTGGCTTGGAAATGTGAAAATGTCCTGCCCAAATGTAGCAGATGTTGCATATAGGTCAAATTAAGAGCTGCAGAATTTGTACTGCACATGGAGTCAGACTCATATAAATCTGTGACTATAGTACATAGGCATCATTAAGAATTGGACACAGTAAAATAATCAGTGGATTTTAAATTAAGAGAAGCACTCATCTTACAAAAATATAACAGGTGAGACACGTATACAATCAACATAGGGAATATTGTTCCAGGTCTCTTGTGTTACATTCTGAGAAACAACCTTAGCTAAAATAGTTCTGTTTAATACACGTAGGTAGGTTATTGTCCCTAATGTACAACAACCACAGGCTGTAACAGCTGCTTTTATCAATGCAGCTACATCACTCCATGCCTTATTATCTATAAGCCTGACTTATCATAGCCTCAAAAAAGTCATCTCATATGCATTCTATACCATCTTCAATTAATGTATTTTTAATGTTCCTTTGTTAAGAGATCTAATTTTCACCCTTCTGTGTTTCAGGTATAAGATTTTGATGTTTTGGTACCTCGCTCTTCTAATGTTTTTTTTTTAATGTTTGTTTTTAATATTAATGTTTAATATTAGAACCTTTCCTGTGCCTTGGTTGACTTTGGCTTAACAACATGCTTACTAAGTGATTTGATGACCTGGTGTGAACTCCTATATTAAAATTACTAGAATACAAAAGTATTAGAATGACATGAAACAAAAGATTGCATTTCCAGTTTATATGATACCAATAAAAATATTTCTTTTAAAGATGAAAAGAAAACAGTAATGCTGGGTTTCTTTCAAAGAAGCCATGTGAACAGTTAAGTGATGTGCTTGACCATTTTCTTAAAAACATACGAATGAACATTACAAAAGGAGACAGTGCATATAAGTTAATGCATGGTAGTCTCTCCTCTATCACATATGCACAGAGTTTTAGTCACCCTAAATCACTAAAAGGCCACAGGAAGACACTAAAACTGTGTATATTCACTTGGGGTAGAGAAAGTTCAAATGGATATGACTTTGTCATAGAGACAAACAACACATTTCTGTATTTGTATATCCACCTATGTAAAAAGAGGTACGAAAACTATCCCAGACAACAAAACTTTTCTTTTTGCAATCTTAATTAATTCATTCTTTACAAAACTGATAAGATATGATACAGTATCACAAATATAATCTACACCATGTAGCACTGACCAGTACTACATGTTAAAGTGATGTGTCACTGTTCTTACCTTCATGGTTGTCTTATTGCTGTAATGCCTCCTTCTCTGGTTTTACCATAATCATTACATGGTTAGTAATCATTTCCCCTTTTTTCTGTTAGTTTTCATTTTGCATTGCCTAGCCTACATGTAATTCTTTGCGTAATGCTCTCTAACCAGTGATGTCATGCAAGGCATCCCACTAAAACTTATACTTCAGTGCTTGAAAGCCATTCTGAGGACTGGGGTGTTTTTTCTACTGATAGTAGTTGATGTGATGTCCAAGTTGTTGGTTTAACTTCTGAATCTGGAGTTTTAAATCCTTACAAGGATGGCCCTTATATGAGTTCAGATGACAGTTATATTGATGTTGATGAGGCTGTGCTGCCTCCTCCATACCATAATGAAAGGCATTTGGAAAATCATGAATAGTATGGGTTCTGCTAGGATATAATGAATTTCTTCTGATGATGTTTACTAAATGAAATGCATATATATATATATATATATATATATATATATATATGTGTGTGTGTGTGTGTGTATATGTGTATATATATATATATATATATATATATATATATATATATATATATATATATAAACTAGTGACTGCATTACTCTCATTTTAGCTATCACTATTGATTCACAGTGGCACACTGCATTCGTTAATGTTTTAAGTGGCAGCAGTATGTTTATGAGTAAAGTGTTTTTGTTTAGTATGTAGGGGAAGATGTTAGTGAATGGTATGGATCTGTTTGAAAATTACTTATTGTAGATCAACACGTATGTACACCTTTAAGAAGCTTTCTAGGGGCTTGCATAAGTGTATAAATACTGAGCATGTGTGAGCCTGACTGTCATTTTTGTAGCAAACTGTTGAGATGTAAGCATGCATGTCTGTGTAGTCAGTTAATCAGTTTGTTTATATTTTGTACTTCTGCTATACATCCTGATGTGTTTCTACATAATAAAGCAGATAAACGAACTACCCTGCCTGTTCATCTTGACTTGTGATACCAGACAAGTGACATGGTGTCAGAATGGGATCCAGATTCAGGACCGAAGGTACTCAGTTAAAGGTGGAAAAAATATAGATAACTGGATCATCCCTACTGCACGTATAACTTGCAAAACCAGGTCAGAATTGAATTTCTGGTATCAAAGCTTACTTAAATGACTTCTTATTCGCAAAATATAAAACAAAGCACTCAGGACGCTCTAAACAAATTTCGAGTTAAACAAAATGTCCAAAACTGCGACATATTGATGAAAATATTCAAACGACTATGGAAAATGTTTGAAATAAAGTCCAAATCACATAAAATGTATAAAATAAGGAAAACAACTGCATTTTTTCATTAAGCACTACTTTTCCACATTAATTAAAGCTATTGCAGATATCTGAAGTGTATGAAGTGTTTGCAAGTATGTGCAGTTTTACAGTACAGTTATTTCATAAAATACAGCCATTTGAAAGCATATTTCACAAAGTACAGCATTTCAAGAGTTTATTGCACATTTCAATGTTATTACAAGTACTGGCTGTATGTGCATGTTCATATATAAGTACAACGGCCATATTTTCAGTGAGTCTGGCCATACTTTGTTGGCATGGTAGATAGTTTTTGAGGACTAGCACCTCTTGTCTTTGATAATAATATTGCAGAGAATTGGAGAGTGTTTGAGCACGAATATGATATTTTTATACAAGCTGCATTCTCTGAAAAATATGACCGTACAAAGGCATTTATTTTGCTTAATTTAGCTGGTTCAGAAGCCATAGAAAGAGAGCGTTCATTTGTGTATGCACCTGCTGTATTTGCAAGAGAGGAGGAAAACCATCATATAGTGGTACCGGCTGAGTCAAGGGAAGACCCCAAGTGCTTGAAACATAAATTTAACCCCAAATGAATATTAGAATGGAGAGGGACCTATTTTACACAAGGGATCAAAAGCCTGGTGAAACTTTTGCAGCATATATAACTGACTTGAGAAACAAGGCTAAAGCATGCATATTTGGTGATTTAAGGGATGAGTTGATAAAAGACAGACTGGTGTGTGGTATTAAAGATGATGCTGTGAGAAAGATATTGCTTTGTGACAGTGATTTAACTTTGAATAAGGCCATTGAGATTTGTAAAATATACGAGCTTACAGAAAATCACACAAATATGCTTACAAATGAGAAATGCATGCTTCCAGTAACTTCTAATGCTAATGTTGATAGTATGCAGCACGTGGTTAAAAGAAACAGGCCCAAGCACATGCCGGCAACTGTAACCCTTGCAACACTCACTGGTAAACCCCGTAACTTTCTAGCAAATTCCAGAGTTTGCATAGTCTTAGTGAAGCATAAAAGTGAGTCAGAAAACTCAAGTATGGGCCCCCACACAGTTTTATTGCTAACTGTCATAATTGTGGTGGAAATCATGAGTCAAAAAGAGAAAAATGCTTAGCTTTTGGTCAGCAATGTCACAAATGCAATAAGTGGAATAATTGCAAAAGGTTTTGTAAATCCAAAGGGACACATTCTTTTATTAAAAGAGAACATTCCAATTAAAAAGCTGTGACCCTACTTTCTATGTTGATTGTGTTTCAGTTCAGTGCTTAATGAAACAGTCAATGCAGTAGTTTTATGGGCAAAGAACAAAGTATTTTGTACTGTTCAGATAAATGGAAAACCCATAGTGCACAAAGTTGATATAGGTTCAAAGTGCAATGTTATGTCAGCAGAAACATTTGCTAGAGTATGTGCTGGTGAAAAGCTTGATTTAGCAAAGTGTGCGAAGCTTGTTGTTTATGGTGGTAAAGAAATTCATACTGAAGGTTCAGTGCTGCTTTCATGTTACTCTGCTGGGAACAGCTATGATGCAATTTTATGTGGTCAAAAAGCATGTACAATCATTATTAGGCCTCAGAGACAGTTTGAAAATAGGACTGATTTCATTTAATAAGGAAGTCCATCATGTTAGTTTAAAAGAACACTGTTCTAATTTCCTCCGGTCTACTTTTACTACATCTGCTGATTTTTTCGAAGACAGACTAGGCAAACTCCCAGTTGTGTACTCCATGAAGTTAGACCCCGAGGTCAGTCGAGTTATCAGACCAGCAAGGAAAGTTCCAATAGCTATGCAGAACAGAGTTAAAGCTGAGCTAGACAAAATCATGCAGCAAGGTGTGATTTGTCCAGGTGATGAACCTATTGAATGAGTATCTTCCATGGTGGTAGCTCATAAGAAAAGCACAAATAATATGAAAATATGTACTGATCCATAAGATTTGAATAGAGCACTAAAAAAACCTCATCATCCAATGCCTACAGTCAAAAAAGTCACTGCTCTCATGCCAAATTGCCAAATGACACTGTTTTTTCTATCTTAGATGCAAAGAGTTCATTTTGGCAAATACCACTTGACCAAAAATCCTCATTGCTAACCACTGTCAGTACGCCTTTTAGCAGGTACGGATTTTTGAGAATGCCATTTGGGATAAATTCTGCCAGTAAAGTCTTCCAGAGTGAAATGGAGCAAAATTTTTCTGGGTAGCCATGTGCTATTACAGTAGATTATATACTAGTAGGAGGTAATAGTGAAGTTGAGCATGACAGAAACCTCAACAAAGTTCTGGAAAGAACATGTGATGTGAATCTTAAGCTGAATCCTCAGAAGTGCAAATTCAGGCTACAAGAAGTCACTTATGTTGGTCATTTATTTACCATTTCAGGCTTATGACCAGATCCTTCCAAGCAAACTGCTATTCTTGAGATGCCAGCTCCAGACAATATTCAAGCCCTGCAACATTTTCTTGGCATGGTTAGCTATGTAGACAAGTTAATTCCAGAAATTGGACAACTTTCAGCACTGGTCAGAGAGCTGACATGCAAAGATATATCCTGGTCATGGTTAGAACAACACCAAAGAGCATTTGATGTCCTGAAACTGAAAATTGCCAGTCCACCAACTCTCAGATACTATGATGTTCACAAACCAGTTACTCCTTCATGGATGCTTCAAAGTTTGGTCTTGGTGCAGTAATTCTTCAAGAGGGTAGACCAGTAGCCTATGCATTGAGAACTCTTACCCAAACTGAAATGCAGTATGCTCAGAGTGAGAAAAAACTCTTGGCAATTTTGTTTGTATGTTCAAAGTTCCATTCTTATATTTATGATCGACCTATCCAGATTGAAACAGATCACCAACCTTTAGTCACTATTTTGAGAAAGCCTATGCATACAGCTTCTATCAGATTGCAATGCATGATGCTCTGATTGCAAAAGTGTAATTTCAGTCTTGTCTACATAAAAGGTAAACTTTTTTATCTTGCTGATAATTTATCCAGATCGCCCAGAAATACCACTGAACAGCATGAAAATGGGAAACTTGATTTTAAAGTCATGGAAGTGAGAAATCTTTCTTCCACATGAGCTTCGAAGTCATACAGCCACATATCCGGTTCTTCAGAAGCTCAACCACTTTATCAGTTGAGGATGGCTGTTAAAACAATCTTTCTTACTAGTAGAAGTGCAACAGTATTTTTTAACAAAGATGAGATTTTGTTTAACTATGGTATCATCATGAAAGGTCCTAAAGTGATTGTTCCAAAGTTCAGCAACAAGAGTGTGTTACTATTTTGCATTGTGGCCACTCAGGAAAAGACTCTAACAAAAGAAGGGTGAGAGACCTAATATTTTGGCCTTCTATTTCACAAGACATTGAGAGAGCACTTTCATCTTGTTCTGTATGCAATAGTACTAAGCCACATCAACAGAAAGAACCACTTCAGCTAAACCAGATTCTGGAACTTCCTTGGTTGACAGTAGCTACAGACATTTTCGAGTGAAATGGTCAACATTATTTGGTGTTAGGTAGACTGTTATTCAAATTAGTTTGAGATTAATCTACTTCCTAACCTAGCATCCAGTACTGTCATTACTAAGATGAAGCATCATTTTGCAGTTCATGGGAGTCCGCACAAAGTTATTTCTGACAGTGGTACACAGTTTACAAGCCAGCAGTTCAAAAAATTTGCCGAAGAGTGGGACTTTACACTGAGCAGAGTGGAGAAGTTGTTGACCGCAGCTGTTAGCCGAGATATACAAGTATCCTGTTTTTTTTTCGATTTATACAGATTATTGTTTTTAACAATTAATATATAGCACTTTTATTATCTGCTTTTTAGTCTTTGAGTGTATTTTATTGCTATTAACTAATCTGCACAAGTAACTGATTTGTCTGCAGTTAAAAGCATTCTGTATCTTTACAAATCTTTATCTGTTTGTGCTTTCTCTAGTGCTACTGTCTGTAGGCTATTGTCCCCACCCTCTCTCCCAGTTGGTGTCTTGCTCTTATACTTGGTGGCTTTGCAGTTGCCTGCCCCTACTGTAAATCTGATCTGTGACACTCCTCCCAGTCTAGTGTCATTAGCTCATTGCCTTAATATTGCTACAACTCAAGTGCTCTAGGTTGCACTGCATCTGAAGTGTTTGTGTGTTTTAGCTGCTTTTCTGTATATATAGACTTCTCTGTTTCTTTAACTAAATAAGCTCTGCAAAGTTGTTTTATTGCATTCCTGCCTGTATTTCTGAGTTTTTTGCACTTTTAAACGTTTTTTTTTGCTTAGTTTAACTGGTAGGCTACACACTCAAGTGCGCTAGCCGAATTAAAGCATTTACTGTGTTTCTGTACCTAATTTCTGCTACTTTGTAAAAAAAAAAAAAAAATCCTTGTTTCCCGCATTTACTGAACTAGAATAGTCCAGTCTTCAAGTATTGCTGATCACTGGGCTGTGTCATAGTTCCTGTGTTGCCCATATCCTTATTTGGATGGGAGGAAGCTTCTTTGTTCGCCAGTGAGAGTGGGGAGCTCTGGGCAGCCTATCTGTCCCTTGAGGAGTGGTTCCAGCCCAGTGCCCTGTAGCTTATTGGCTGTTTTGGGCCATTTCCTATCTCTTTCTAACCCCTGCTTTAAAGCCAGCTTTAGCGTGTTTTTGCGCTTGTAATTTAAAGTTTGTCCTGTTTGTTGCATTTACCTGTTGAGGCTACACACAAGTGCGCTAGCCTGTGTTACATATTTATTGCATTTTTCTGCTGTTTGTTGCAAAAAAGAAAAAAATATATCCTTGTTTCCCATCTTTCCTGACCTAGAATAGTCCAAATACAGGCTTTGCTGCATTCTGGACTTTTGGAAAGTTCCTGTGTGGTCCATTTCCTTTCTTGGATAAAGGGAGGCTTCTTTGTTCACCAGTGGCAGTGGGGAGCTTGGAGCAGCCTATCTATCCCTGGAGGAGTGTTCCTGTGTGGTCCATTTCCTTTCTTGGATAAAGGGAGGCTTCTTTGTTCACCAGTGGCAGTGGGGAGCTTGGAGCAGCCTATCTATCCCTGAAGGAGTGTTCCCAGCACAAGAATCTGATAGTCTATTGGCAGTTTTGGGCCAGTTTTGAGCTCTTTCAATTCCTCCTGTATAAAACCCACTTTGACACGGTTTTTGCGCTTGTTACTACTCAGCCAAGCTCCTTGTGGTACTGCAGAGTGGTGCTAGCAGCAGAGAGGCTAAAATAGTGACTGCCAACCTGATAAGCATTTGTTTTCCTGCTACTACCTGGGCGACTGTCTCATCTAGCTAAACTGCAAGTATTTCTGCTTCTTGAACTGTAACTGTTTAAAGTTGTTTTTGCACCTGCACTTTTAAAGTTTGTCCTGTTTGTTGCTTTTACCTGATGAGGCTACACACTCAAGTGTGCTAGCCTGTGTCACATATTTATTGCATTTTCCTGCTGTTTGCTGCAAAAAAAAAAAAAAAAAAAAATGATCCTTGTTTCCCGTCTTTCCTGACCTAGAGTAGTCCAAATACAGGCTTTGCTGTATTCTGGACTTTTGGAAAGTTCCTGTGTTGCCCATTTCCTTTCTTGGATAAAGGGAGGCTTCTTTGTTTACCAGTGGCAGTGGGGAGCTTGGAGCAGCCTATCTATCCCTGGAGGAGTGTTCCCAGCACAAGAATCTGGTAGTCTATTGGCCGTTTTGGACCAATTTTTAGCTCTTTCAAGTCCCCCTGTATAAAACCCACTTTAGCGCGGCTTTGTGCTATTTTAAGCATCGGGCAGCGCCGCTTAATTGGGTTTAAACCATTCTCGTCTCCACAGAGTCTGCTCTTCACTTTTTCCCTTAGAACTGATCTAGTTCTCATAATAAACACCCTAGTCCCACTCTAAAGCCTGGCACTTGCTCACTAAAGCAATTATATAAGTCAGCACTAAAAAATTAAAAGCACTACACCCTCACAAACTCCCCTTGAGTACTTTGTTCCCCATTGTCCCTTTTTTTCAATTATAAAGGAATTCCCAATACTATTCTAGCATGTCCAAAGGTCAGTTGTCAATCTCC
The DNA here is from genome assembly GCF_019279795.1 of Protopterus annectens. Classification (NCBI taxonomy): domain Eukaryota; kingdom Metazoa; phylum Chordata; order Ceratodontiformes; family Protopteridae; genus Protopterus; species Protopterus annectens. Next base: position 974,004,535 of record NC_056729.1, read on the forward strand.
TCTCCGGTCCAGCTGGTGAATCTGGGAATCTTAAGGCAATGTTACAACTGCCTCATGTACACAGACAACCCTCTTCTCCTCCCAACAAATTCCAACACATGCGAGAGATGCAACCATATAGCCAAACTGGAGGCTAAGCTCTCTCAATCCAGTACTGGCATAACCAGTCAGGAGGAGAAGGAAACCACACTCACTACAATCCCAGTCTCACATAGACCTACCACGACAGCAAACCAAACACATAAACACACAAAAACATACTCGGAGGCTCTAAATAAAAATCTGCCTAAGCAGCAGAGACCTCCAAAGCAGACACCCAAGCAACCGCTACCCCAAAACAAAACACGTGCAACACATAGCTCACAAAGCCATTGTGCCGAACAGTCACAGTCCTTAAGGCTAAACAACACACCTGATACACTTGCAATAGGTGACTCTATAGTCAGGCACACTGATGTCCCGCTCACCAGGCTGAACAAGGAGAAGGTCACGGTGAGCTGTCTGTCGGGCGCTAGGATCCGCCACATAACACAAGCACTCAGTTCACTCCAAGGCAAGTACAAATATGACTCAGTCATTGTCCATGATGGTGTGAATGACCTGAGACGTACCTCCCTGGACTACATGAAAAGAGACATAGAGGAGCTCTCTGAGCATGTAGCCCAGGCCGGTATGACCCTGACCTTGAGTAGCATCTTACCCTCACCAAGAATGATGCCACAATATGAAGACAAGATGATCAATTTCAACAACTGGCTTAAGTATTGGTGTCATTCAAAGGGGATCCAATGCCTGTCTGCCTGGGATGCCATGCTCGACAAGCCACGATGCTTCACTAGGGACGGCTTGCACCTGTCACCTGTCACCCTGGGATATTGGCAAAGGCTCTTGCCACCCCATAGTGCCTTTTTAGGTAAGGCTCAAAAGACAAACCCACCTCCATAGGTATCACAAGGGATAAGAAACTAAGAGTAATGCTACTCAACGCCAGAAGTCTAAACCTCAAGATGCATGCACTCGAAACTCTCCTTAGCATGGAGAACATCGATATCTGTGCAGTAACAGAAACCTGGTTCAAGGCTCCCGAGAGCACCCCAGCACTACCAGGTTATACTGCATACCATGTTTTTTGGCCCCAAAACTTGGACCGAACCACAAAAAGAGGGGGAGTATCAATATTCGTCAAAGATATCCACACCTCCAGATTGGTGGCACAGCACGAAGCATCAGAGACTATCCATGTGCAACTAGCAGTGGGTAAAACTGCCTTCCAGTTTATAGCCTGCTACAGACCACCCTCCCAAACCCAGGAACCCCACTTGGCCTTCCTGAGAACACTGGAAAATATGAAGGTCTCTCCAAACACCATTATATTGGGCGACTTCAACTACCCTAACCTGTACTGGGAGCATTACTCTAGCTCCAACACCCTAGCCCAAAGGTTTCTAGAATTTATAAACTCAAATGCTATGGAACAACTTGTTGCCACTCCCACAAGAGGGGAAAACATACTGGACCTGATCATCACCAACATGGGGACTCTATGCTCCAGACCAGAAGTGTATCCCTCACTGGTAAGATCAGACCATGAACTAATCTCACTAGATATTCACATCCCGACCCCAGCCCCTGCCCAGAAAACCAAAGTGAAAAACTTCTCTAAAGCAAATTTCACACTCCTCAAAACTGAGGTGAAATCCTTCAAAGCCCCCGGGCCTGTGGAAAATACAGCCCAGACTGCAGAATCCTTTATAAACGCATTCTATGAACACCTTCAGGAATGCATGGATCATGCAATCCCAAATAAAACCAAGACCCAATCCTCCAAAGTTAGGCGTCCTGTCTGGTGAACCCCAGCCATAAACAAGCTATACAATAGAAGGAGGAAGCTACTACATGATAGAGCAAAATCCCAAAAAGGGAAGGCATCTCTGATCAGTATTAGCAAAAAACTACGGGCACTCATAAAATCGTCTAAGGCCAGCTTCGAGAGAAAAATTGCACAGGACACTAAGGATAATCACAAGGCTTTCTTTAGTTATGTTAGGAACCTGGGTGGGAATTCCCAGATATGCTCAGAATTAGTCCAAAATGGCAAAAAATACACCGAACCCACAGACATTGCCAACATCCTAGCTGACAGGTTCAGCGCAAACTTCTCCCCCCCTTCCCCACCAAAAGGGCAAATATCTATCTCAGCAGAGGGGTGCCTCCCTGACATCTCAGATGCTCAGGTAAGAGCCGCCCTCTCCAAAGCACAAAACACAGCATCAAAGGGACCAGACGGTGTCCCGGGCTGCATCCTACATGAACTCCAAGAAGAACTAAACCCAAACATAAAACTACTGTTCAGTCTCAGCCTTACTACAGGATATGTACCCAAAGAGTGGCGTACAGCAACAGTGGTCCCTCTCCACAAAGGTGGTGCCTCAACAGATCCTGGAAACTATCACCCCATAAGCTTGACTAGCTTGGTCTGCAAAGCTATGGAAAGGATCATCATGGACCTCATAAATAAAGATATTGGGGACCTACAGACACTGGATCCTACCCAGTTCGGCTTTGTTAAGGGCAGATCCTGCCTCTTAAACCTGGTCAGTTTCTTTGAAACAGTCACCAAGGCCATTGACGAGGGGAAGGTGGTCCACACAGCCTACCTGGACTTTGCAAAAGCCTTCGATACAATACCCCACTCAGGCATTATAGATAAGCTCACCAGCTTAAATATAAACCCCTATGTCACAAGATGGGTTGCAAACTGGCTCAAGGACAGAACCCACATGGTTAGAATTGCTGGAGCCATGTCAGACTCCAAACCAGTTACAAGTGGCGTCCCACAAGGCTCAGTCCAGGGATCTCTCTTGTTCAGTATATATTTCTCGGAGGTACAGGCTAACACGGAAGGACTGTGGCTGACCAAGTTCGCAGATGACTGCAAACTGGGCGCCATAATAGACTCTCCAGCCGACACAAGCATCCTACAAAAGGGCCTCATAGAAACAGACAACTGGTGCCACAGCCATGGCCTCAAGCTAAACACCAAAAGGTGTATAGTCATCCCCTTTGGCAAAAACAAAGTGCCCACAAATTACCACATAGGTGGTAATCCATTAAGTACAGAAGAAGTAATTAGGGACCTGGGGACCCAAGTTGATAGCAATCTCTCATTTGACAACCACGTGGCCAAAGTGGTTAGAAAAACATTTTATATAGCCCACCTAATCATGAAGGGATTCACATCTAGATCAGGGGAGGTCATCATGCCTCTTTACTCATCCCTCATCAGGCCCATAATTGAGTACAATGCCCCTTTTGGGATGTACCTTACTAAACACCTGCAGCAACTGGAAAGACCCCAAAAGTACCTCACCAAGAGGATCAAAGGGCTCAAACAGATGCCATATGCTGCCCGGTTAAAGAAACTCCAGCTCTACTCAGTGGCATACCGTCTGCTCAGAGGCGATCTGTGCCTGACGTATAAAGCCATGTCCAACCCGGAATTAATGGACATGCTGCACCTCAGAAAATCCAAATCCCATCGAGCTATGCACTCGAGAGACTTGAACCTTAGCACTGAAATAAATAGGACATGCTGGAGGGACATATCCATAACCCAGAGGCTCCCTTCACTCTGGAATAAAATCCCATTCCAGGTTAGGTAGAGTCCCTCATTGACTCTCTTCAAGAGGAATCTTGATGAGTGGATGGGAGATAGTAGGTTTATCCCGGGTATCACTTCTGTGTCACTGTTAGACAGAGGCACAGTATACTAACCTCGAAAAAGGGCATAGCAAAATTCATTTAAAATGGATGGCGAAAGCCAAACACACTCTGGCTAGGCTTATAAATGCCCTAGGGCAGATAGCCTAGTATGAACCTATGAACCTATGAACTCATGTTACGAATAGCCCTGAGTATCCAAAGTCAAATAGTTTGGCAGAATGTGCAGTTCAAAATGCGAAACAATTACTAGGAAGTCGAAATGAGAAAATAGCAATGTTTTCTTAAATCTCAGAAATGTTCCTCATGATAAACATCTTGGTTGACCTGCACAGAGACTTCTGTTGAGACAAACCAGAACCACATTACCAATTTGTAGCAAGTTATTGGTTCCATGTGTCAAGAACAGCAGATCAGTGAAAGCCAATCTGTTAAAGAAGTGCTTATCCCAAAAGTCCTGTTATGATAAGACCAGCAAACTGCTCAATCCATTACGTGAAGGAGAGCTAGTGAGGATGCAGTCATCCAAAGGTTTTGATCGGATTGGAGTCATGAAGAGTATATATATATATATATATATATATATATATATATATATATATATATATATATGTCCAGAGCCGAGATCATACATTGTGGAATCACAAGGAGTAGAATTTAAGTGGAATCGGAAACATTTGATCCTGGTGTCCGAGCCTGTGGTGCAGTATCAAACCTGCAAGAAAGACTCTATATCTCAGAGTGAGTTATCCAGCATTCCATTTCCAGAGGACATTCCAGTAAATATCCCTGTTCCTGAGAAGAATCCTGAAACTCCAGAATCTGTTTGTTCACCAGTGACTGTCCCTGTTGCTAAACCCAGTTCTGATTGCTATATCATCAGATCAAGTCATATTTCTAGACCATGTTTCAGATACATGGCAACTTGGATATGAAAACATAAGGACATATGTGTTGTGTTTATTTCATATTGTCTATATAATTGCATGTCTCTATTTCCAGATGTCATTATAATGTGGGCAGTTCGTTAAAGAGGGAGGATGTAAATCAATATGTACGTACACCTTTAAGAAGCTTTCTAGGGGGGTGCACAAGTGTATAAATACTGAGCACATGTGAGCCTGACTGCCATTTTGTTGTAAGCTGTTGTGATGTAAGCATGCATGTCTGTGTAGTCTGTCAGTTAATCAGTTTGTTTATATTTTATACTGTTGCTATCCATCCTGATGTGTTTCTACATAATAAAGCAGATAAACAACTTGTTCGTCTTTACTTGTGAAACCAGATGAGGGACACTTACGAATAAGAAATTAGGAATGAGCAGTGCAATGATCCTCAGAGAAGCTATGCCTCACAAATTGTTACACACAGACACACACACACACACACACACACACACACACACACACACACACACACACACACACACATACACTTTATGTAATGTAGTTTTTGGGCATCATATATCACAATTTGTAACTGACAGCTGCCCAGGCAAGGATACAGAGTATAACAAGTGGTTTGTTTCAACTTTGAGCACAGAATGTAGATTGTTACCTGCTTTTGTTGAGGAATACATGTGGGTTGTCAAAGTATTCTTCCTGGTTGTCGTGTCATTGTCTTCCATCGTAGTACTGACACCTGATCAATGAGTTTACGCAGTTAGATCTGCTTTTAATATGTACAGTCACATTTAGTTTTCATTTCTGTTTCTCTTTAATCCACATTTGAGAGCAAAGACAGACATTTTTTCAACAGCTTATGCTAAGCCTAGCAAAACTGCTAGTGCGGATATTATAAGACAAAATAACAATATGAGAAATATTTGATATTTAGAATTTAAGAACATTATGAAGGTGTTTAAATATAATTTTTATAAGGAATAATTATTGGCAAAACATTGTTTAACATCAGTACATTTACTTGTTTATTTAGTTATTGACAGGTGGTCACTTTTCAGGTGTGAACATACCCATTACCTGTCAAACATTACTATGTGAGGCACAGATTCTAATTCTAAACCTCTTTTTACTACAAGATGGAAACAGTTTTATACACTGCCATGTGAAATTTGACAGCACATATTCATAATTATTACTGAGGGTCTGCAGTACACAAACACCATTAATATTACTGCATGTGAATCCACTTTGTTTATATTAAAATATTCAGGTTTGGTCCCTGTCACACACTTTTTACACATTCGACCCATAAGTCATATGTTTTTCCTGAAGAAAGAAGACAGGTGTAGTGTGATTTCCATGTTATTTGCAGTTAACACAAGCAAGCTTATGGGTCTATATAAAATGATTTACTCTGCTCTCTCTCTCTCTCTCTCTCTCTCTTCATCTCTGTTGATCTTCCTAAGCTGCTTAGACATGTACTGCAAAATACTTCACCTAAATGGAGCTTCACATTATCCTAAATGCTGACTTTAAGGCTTTAGATAGCCCTCCAGTGGGGAATGAGTGACTCGGTCTTTTAGACTCTGAGTCAGACATTATATTAAGCCAGCTGTTATAAAGATGCCAGTAGTAGCAGCCATACCTCTCAACCTTAGCGCAAGAAAGCTGGACAAAGTCTGACAAAATGGGGGGACAAAAGCCCCAAAATAGGTACACATTTTAAATATTGCTGTTATAAACTTAGAAAGTTGCTAGAATAACAGGATTTGTGTTAGCATGCATTTTTCCTGAAGGATATGAAGTCTGAGACTCAAATGCATGTCATTATTTAGTGAATTTACTGGGATGATCTAAGGATTAATTTGTAAAAGAACATAGTTTTTATGAGAAACAGATTAAAAATATGGGGCAAAAATCTGGACATTCTGTGGAAATCTGCACAGTTGAGAGGTATCGTAGCAGCAGATTATTTTCATCACTTCATTCCCTCTGCTCTGAGGTAACATTTTCCCCTTGACTTCCTGATCGCTGAGCATGTAGCATTATCATACAAATATACATGCATCCCAAAGCATTACAACATGTAAACAGGGTATCACACAATATTTATTTATATATTTAACATTTGTTGAGCTGGAAAGTCCGACTAGGTTTCACAGAGCCTGTTTTCAGCAGAGGCCCGGGTAGAAATGCTCCAGATGCATGTCTTTAGAATGTGGGAGGAAACCGGAGTACCCGGGGGAAACCCACGCGGGCACAGGAAGAACATGCCAACTCCACACAGAAGGCACCCCAGCCGAGAAACGAACCGGAGAACCTCTTGCTGTGAGGCGACAACGTTAACCGCTGCACCACTGCGCCGCCCAATATGCATGAAAAACTCACAGACATCACCACATGGTGACTTTCAAATCATCACTCCAAACCTACCCTCCTTGTGGGGAATGATAGATCTTCTGTGCCACAGGTGATCCCCCAGTAAGTTGAGGCCATTCCTGAAGCTGGTCAGCAATGGTGCAAATGGACATTCCATATCTGTTGTAACAAGCTAGCTTGGAAATGTGAAAATGTCCTGCTGAAATATAGCAGATGTTGAATACAAGTCAAATTAAGAGCTGCAGAATTTCCACTTTATATATTTTTTTCTGTATGCAATGTGAACTGCTTTTTTATTTCTGAAGAACATGTAAGAAATTGCAGGACAGGTATGTTGGAACAAAAGCTTATTCCTCAAGCTATCTGGAGGGTGATGGACAGAGGGTAAAATGATGATAGTGCTAGGAGTAGATCATGGAGATATAGTGTGATGTGCACACGGGATTCGTGCATGAAGTATGCAAAGTCCCCTCTGCCCACCTTAGTAATGCCTGCTAACTCTGACCCTAACCCTGCCCCTAGCTCGAACCGCCATCATAAAATTAAAAAAAAATACTTTTCTGTAACACTACCACTATTCACACAAATTTAAGCTGAATGTGGCCAGGTTTTGGACAGTACCTCAGAGAAGGAAAGCTGTTTCCTTTTTCTGATTTACTATTTGTCAATGTGTTGTATTAATGATATAACAATCAACAGACCTAAATGTTGATGTGATTAAAGTTGAACACAAAATGTTGACAATGCAAATATTGATACATTAGTATGCAGTCACTGGGGACTAACGTTGCTGCATGCAACAAAAAACATCATTTTTTACAGAAGGGAAAGTCCCCCCCTACACCCCCCCTTGTGGATGGCTGCACCCTTTCACCCCCTGCTAATTATATATATATATATATATATATATATATATATATATATATATATATATATATATATATATATATATATATATATATATATATATATATATGTATACACACACTAACTCCAACACTGCACAATATCAGAGAAACAGCATATTACTACACCCCCATCTTGCACAGCTGACAACCATCTCTTTCATCAACCACAGTTGTGCTGATGAAACGGATGACAATCAAAAACTACATCTGACCATTTTTGGTTCATATATATACATATACACACACATATATATATATATATATATATATATATATATATATATATATATATATATATATATACACATACATATATATATATATATATATATATATATATATATATATATATATATATATATGTGTGTGTGTGTGTGTGTGTATAGATAGCTAGACATTTATTTATTTATTTTTATTTATTACAAATGCTAACCGGGTATGTCCGACTGGGCCAGAGGCCCGTTTTCAGTAGAGACCGCAAAAAATACAAAACAACAAACAAACAAAAGCATAGTATCAGCAAAACATTACTACAATAGTATTATTTTACAGTATCAAGAAACAGTGCAATATAAGGTCCTGTTGACTAGAGGAGACCCAGGGAGAAAGCTCCACAGTAGTACAACACAACCAAGAAGCAGTAAAAAATAGTACAAACAATATAACTGTACAAAGGCAGTAACAGTAACAACCAAGTAGCAGATCATATAGCAATAACCCACGCCTGGGTGTGGGTAATGCTAAATTTACCCACGGTTTGCGTGGTTTGGTCCCGAGGGCGAAGCCCGAGGGACCAAACAAAGCCAACCGTGGGTAAATTTAGCATTACCCACACCCAGGCGTTGCTATTATATTATGACATTATTTAAGAAAAGAAACTGTTACTTTTCTTAAATAATGGCATAGTATAATGCCTGTTTACTGCCCTTCCGCAGATGTCTGGCATCCGCGGCAGTTCTGATGTACTGCGCCGCGCAGTACATCAGAGTGTGAGCAAAACGGAGAAAGCAAGATCTCCGTTGCTTTTTTGTCTCGCTATGTTAAATGAGTTTAACATAGCGAGACAGTTTAAAATAAGCAACGGACATCTCCGTTGCTTATTTTAAACTGTCTCGCTATGTTAAACTCATTTAACATAGCGAGACATAAAGCAACGGAGATCTTGCTTTCTCCGCTTTTACACTGCCTCACTATGTTAAATGGGTTTAACATGGCGAGACAGCTTTAAAATAAGCAACGGAGATCTCCGTTGCTTATTTTAAAGCTGTCTCGCTATGTTAAACCCATTTAACATAGCGAGACAGTGTTTAAAAAAAACGAGTTATACTAATGGAAAAAAGTCCGGACGACCGGACCTTTTTCCATTAGTATAACTCGATTTACAACGGGCACGCTGGCCAATCAGCGTGCACGTTTTGGGGGGATCATGGTATAATATAGTTTAATCAGTGGAACTGTACAATTATGGTACAGAATGAACAAACACTAGATAGTATCTCAATTAAAGTTTGCAAAAAAGAGGTTAGGAGGTAGTTGAGAAAAGGTAAAAAAATAAAAGAGTGGGAAACAGATTAACCTGGGGAGTGACAGGAGCATAGCCAGTGACAGTAATGTGTTCCTTTAGGAGTGACTTGAACTGGTCATGTGCTGAATTTTTTGTTATTATGTCAGAAAGGGTGCTCCAGAGTTTGGCTATTCTGTGTGAATAGAGGGAGTTGCCTTGCTGGTTGTGGGAGTTGGATACTTTTACTGAGTTTGTTGGAAGATCTGAGGGATCTACTATTAGCATTAGGTTGAACTAAAGAAGAGATGGCAGGGCAGTCGGGATGGTAGATTATTTTGTGGGCTAAGGATAGTTGACTGAGAGATAGAAGGTTGGGAAGCTCTAGCCAGTTTAATATTACAAGAGCTGAGCAATGGTGGGATCTCTGTGGGTGATTAGAGGCAAATTTAGCAGTCTTATGGTAACATGATTCTAGATTGCTAAGGTCAGATTTTCGAAGGTTAGTAAATATGAGAGAGCCATAGAAAAGGGTAGATAGAAGATGTGTGAGAGCAGTTGCTAGCCTGGCATTGGGAGTTAGGAATGATTTGGCCCTGTAAAGGGTACCTAGTTTAATGTGCACTTTTCAGATGGTTTGGGCAATATGAATGTCAAATTTGAGGGATTTATCTAAGGTAATACCTAAAGGTTTAGTGGGTTAGTGGGGGCAATTTTGGTACTGTTTGCAGAGATGATAGATAGAGGGAGCCAGGAAGTCTTGGATTTTCTGTTACTGAAAACTATGATTTTGGTTTTGTTGGGATTTAAAATAAATTGATGTTGGGAGAGGTAGGTTTCAATGTCCCAAAAAGAAGAATGCATTTTTAGTTGGAGTTCTTGGGGGTGAGTGGGCTGAACAGACAAGGGTAGCATCATCTGCATACTGTACTATGGAGGCATGTTGGGTAGCTGTACTGAGGGTGTTTGTGAATATGATGAAGAGAAGTGGTCTGAGAATAGAACCTTGGGGTACACCCGTGGAGATGGGAAGTAATGGGGAAAGAGAATTTTCCACCTTGTAGCCTGCTGACGGTTGGAAAGATAGCTGTGGAACCAAGTTAGAGAGGATAAACTAAGGCCATAGGTAGTTAGTTTATTTAGTAGAGGCTGGTGGGACACAATGTCAAAGGCTTTAGACATCGAGAAATATGGAAGAGACCTGCTGGCCTTCATTCATGAGATGGTGGATGGTGTTAGTGAAGGTTAGGAGGGCAGTGCTGGTACTGTGCTTAGGTCTGAAACTATTCTGGGAGTTGGAAAGGATGTTATTGTTAAGAAAATAGTTTATGAGCTGGTTGTGGATACATTTTTCTAAAATTCTTGCAAGAGGAAAGAATGACTATGAGACGATAGTTGGCTAGCTCTTTGGAGGGGCCAGCTTTGTGGAAAGGTATAATATGAGATACTTTCCATATGAGTGGGACATATTCTTCTTTAATAGAGTAGTTGGTCAGTATTGAAATGGGGTATGCAATTGAAGGGGCTGCAAATTTTAGAAACTCATTAGGGAGTTTGTCTGTCGCTGTTCAGCATGGTTTGAGTTTGGACAAGAGAGTTTTTATGTATTTAGTTTGTATGGGTGAGAAGGAAAAGGGGCTGTGATTGTTAATGGCTGGGGTGGGGACAGTAAGTGGCTGGGTTGGTTGGTTGGCTGTCTAAAAGGGAGGTGACAATGTTGATGAAGTGGGTGTTAAATTGGGTTGAGATAGGGACTACCTTGTTTGAGGTAACAGGAGGGGGGTAAAGAGGTACAACATGGATTTAGAAGCTGGTTGATGGAAAGCCAGTATTTTTGAGGGCTGTTTACATTTTTTTTTTTTGCTGACAGGATAGGAAGTATACTTGTTTGCCTCTTTTTATTTGTTTTTTTTGTTATGTTTCTTAGTTGCTGATAGTTAAGGAGGTCAGATTTGTCTTTGGATATATGATAAGCTGACCACGCTTTGTCTCTATGTCTCATTAAAAGTTTAGTGTCTTTGGTTAGCAATGGGAGGGGCTTGGTTTTAGTATGAACTTTTCTGGAAGGGGCTAGATTATTTAGAATTGTAAGTAAGGTTTCATTGAAGTACTGAACAGCTACATCCAATTGTAGGTGCTTAAGAGGGGACCAAGTTACACTGTTGTAGCAGAAGGTTGAGAGTAGTGGGGAAGAAATTTTTTTTGGAGGTGATGTTTTTGTAGAGGATGTTGCTTTGGATGTAAACACATTTCCTGTAAAGAAAGGTTGGATAGTGGTCACTGAGGGAGTCTGGTAGGCATCCAGCTAAGAAGCCTAGGTTAGGTTTGTTTGTTAGGATCAAGTCTAATATTGATTGCTTGTCGGAGCGATTGTCAACACAAACTGGGCAGTTTAGTGTCTGGGTGAAGTTGAAGAGATTAATGAAGTTTGATGGGGTATTAGTAGTGCAGGAGTGCCACTCTAAGTTGAAGGCACCAAGAATAATAGTTGCTTGGGTGAAATTGGTGGCTGCCCAGGAAAGTAGGTTTTCTATTGTGAGAAGGTTATTGCCGGGAGGGAAGGAGGTGGCAATTATTATTATTGCTTTGTTTGTTTTGATTTCAAGGCAGGTAATTAATATTTCAGAGTTGGGTAGATCAGGAGGGGAACAGGTAAGTTGAGCTACTTTGAGGGTATTTTTAAACATAACTGTAACACCACTTCCATGTTTCTAGATTCTGTCAGCTCTTATGATGTTTTAGCCTATTGTTAGAATTTCACTGTCTTTAATGTGTGGCTTTAACCAGGTTTCTGTTAACACAGCTATATCAAGTGAGTATATATATATATATATATATATATATATATATATATATATATATATATATAGATATATGTATATATATATATATATATATATATATATATATATATATATATGTGTATGTATATATATATATATGTATATATATATATATATATATATAGATAAACAACACACACACACACACACACACACACACACACACACACACACACGCACACATGCTCACACATACATGCATATACATATCCTAAAAGATAGGCATTATAAGGAAATAAAGAAACCCCAACTGGTGTAGTTAGGTTGATACTAGAGGCAGAGGGCTTCCCCACCCTGAAAAGTCTTTTCTCTTTCTATAAAAGCCACTCTGTCAGGAATTTTTGTGTTTAGAAAAATAACTGCTTTTGAGTTTGTTGATATTATATTGTATGTTGCATTTTATGTGTTTGCCTTTTCATATGTTTCTGCTTATTTCAATAAAAAAGTTCTCTTTTTATATTAAAGTATGTTTTATTATACTAAGGATTACATTATTTCTTTAAGTATAAGTTTATTAAGTGTATAGTAGTTGATTGTGAGACATGTTAGTATAAACAATGAAAGATAAATGTTTGTCCTTTTTAACAAGAATACTCTTGTGGAACATTTATTTTTATATGGCTTCATATTTAATACTATTGATTTGTTTTACTTCATGTTTGTTTTCTCCATTTCTGATTACAGACTCATAGCTTCATAGGTTTATACTAGGCTAACGACCACTAGTGTCTTTACAAGCCTAGCAGTGCATCCCAAGCTAGTTTTGTCCCAGAGTTCTTTGGACTCTTATATTATATTAATTTACTTACTATCAACCTCTGTCTATCAATGACACGGGGTCCAGACTGAGGGTGAATTTGTGATTTCTCATCTGATGATCAAAGGTTATGGCTGAACTTTACTTCATGTAAATGGACAGCTTATTCCACAGCATGGGGATTATGTGAGACACATATCAGTTCCCCCAGCAGGGTTTATTTATGTCGCAGATAAAGGTCAGGTCTAGTGTTGCTAGTGCTGTTTGACTTGTGGATGTCCTAGAGATCCTTCAGAGTTGGCTCTGAGGATTCCTTATATGCTAGGCATAGATTGTCTCTCAATAACCTATAGGAGACTGAGTACAGAGGTAGGACCTTTGAGGGAGTTCCAACTGTTTGCAAGTGCTTGGTTAGCTACATGCCAGTGGGGCATTGTATTCAATAGCGGGTTTGATAAGGGCCAAGTAGAGTGGTATTTTTACTTCTTTGGACCTGGATGCCATACCATTGCTTATGAGATGGGCAACTTAGAATCACAGCAGGATTATAGTAAACAGGGCCCTAGGTAGGGAAATGGATCAGGGCCCCCATCCCTGGCAACTCCCCCCACTCATTTTAGTGTACCATTATTACTTGGCTATTTCTCCCCAGTTACCATAAACCATGTTCAAACCCATCAGTGTGCATTATTTTCTTTTTTTCTTCTACAATGATGAGACATTTAAAACTTGTATTTCAAATGTTATCTCACAGACACTAAAAGCCATTTGCAAAAGTAAATAATACAATTTCACAATGAAAACAGACTTCACATAAACAGTAAGCTTCTCTGTCCTTAAAACTCACATTAACTGAAACAGCATTGAAACCCAGAAAAAAAAAATGCATCTGGCCAGTGGCGGACTAGGTTTACCTTCGAAGTGTTTTCAAACCATAGGTATCTTGCACACATTTTTTGCACCATGCATACATGCTTGTACTGTTTGATGTACCATCCAGATTGTATTAAATTATATTCCTTGTATAATACAGAATCACTTGTTAGAGTGTGTTTTAAATTTGTAGGTTTGAAGTTTTGTAGTAAGCAAAGAAACAAAACGTATGAACCAATAATGACAAAATTACTCATTACAGAACATTTCCACTACTAAAAGCCACTCAAACTTCTCTGTCATTGCAATCTATCAGTATCAGTTAATATGCACAATCTGTGCAGAAGTAAAAGTCATCAGAATAACTGCACATTAAAGAGATCTATAACTAATGAAGAGGTTGCTGCTGGAAAATAACTTTACATTTCAATGTTTCATGTACAAATTCACTGCCTGCTGCCCTTAGAGAATCAACTGCATCTGTTACATTTAAAAAATGGTAAGCAGGAAGGAGTGGCTGTCAAACTGGCAACAGGTTCATAGTTTCTAGGTATCTAGAGTACAGTACAATCATCCCCCATAACAAAGATGTTAAATGGAGAGAGGAAGTAAAAGAGAGAATAAGAAGTTCAAATCTACAGGATATGAAATGGGCGAAGTAACGACCAGAGAGACTGAAATAAAGTTAAGAAAAACCTCCAGTTGGATAACCCAGGCCCAGATGCAGTAAATAACTTCTGGCTAAAAGTATTAACATCTTTGACTGAAGATTTAGCCATGAGTAAGACCTATTTATATGCACACCCTGAAAAAACACCAGCCTGGTTAACAACAAGAAAAACAATGCTCTTACTTAAGAGTGAACCTGCAAGATATCCTCAGAATTATAGACCAATAACTTGCCTTCCAACAACATATAAAGTAAGCACTGGAATTGATGCTAACAGAGTTTATAGTCATTTAGAAGAAAACAATCATGTTGATAGAACAAAGGGGTAATAAAAGACAGTCATATCGAACAAAGGATCATTTGCTGTTAAATAAAGTCATAATAGAGAACTGTAAAAAGGGAAGAATCTAAGTTTGCCATGGATTGACTGCAAAAAAAAGCATTTGACAGTGTCCCACATTCATGGATAAAAAAGTGCTTAAAAATATATAAGATACATCCTACACTGGTCAATTACATTACAGCAGCCATGAAACAGTGTTAAACCACTTTGCAATTAAGCCATGGTAAAGGACTAATTATTATCCCAGGGATAAAAATTCAAAAGAGGATATTGTCACCTCTGCTATTCCCTTAACCTATTAAGCTGTCTACTTAACACATTAGGCCATGGCTATAATTTGGCTCCTAGAAAACAACAAAGTGAAAGACCTCTCATCTTCTTTTTGTAGATGATTTAAAATTGTGTAGTTCATCAGATGAGGAATTAAAAGCACAACTGTAAGTGGTTAAAACTTTTTCAGGTGATATAAGAATGTCATTTGGTCTTGATAAATGTGCAAAAGCAACCTTTAAAGCAGGAAAGTTGCAGCCCCAAAAAACATCAGTTTGGGACAGGATTGTGATATCAAAGAACTTGAGCAAGAGGGAGTGTATAAATATTTGGGAAGTGATGAAGGATCAACAATAAAACATGAACAAATGTGAAAAAAACACAGTAAGGAATATTTTAGAAGGCTTAAATTAATACTAAAAACAGCATTAACATCTAAGAGTAAAGTCCAAGCTATAAACCAATTTCCTGTCTTAACTTACAGGTTCGGAGTGCTTGACTGGCCCCAAAATATGTTGGACAGGTTAGACAGGAAAACAAGAAGGATGTTTCATGCTCATCAAATGATTTATAAAAATCAGTGCATACCAAGATGATATATCCCAAGTTCTGAAGGAGGTATGGGGCTCCTTGAAATTAATTACACGTATAGATTTGTAATCATGGGACTGCACAGATATCTGTTGATTTCACAAGATCCAAATGTAGTGAAAGTTCTTAAACATGAGGAGAACAAGTCTAAGATGACTTCCATGCTTAGTTTAGCAGAGGCACACTGGTGTCTAGCAGGAATGTTAATCAAACCAGAAGTAGATAAACATTAGGCAGCAACTGAATGTGTCAAAAAAACAAAAGAATGAATATGCGGTGAAGGATCAGATGAGAAGACAAGAAATGTGGAAAATGTATGAATATAGCTGCAAGTATAGGAAACTCTTGGAACAAACTTATGTTGATCAGGATTGAAAACGGGAATAGTTAAGGAGAGGTGAATTTAAAATAAAAGATGAAAGGTTAATATTGGCTGCCCAAGATAGTGGACTACACCCACATTGGTTTACAAAGTCCATTAAACATGTGGGAGAAATGGACAAATGTAGGTTTTGTAAAACAGAACTGGAAACAGTCACACATCTGAGCTAGCTGTGATATGCTAATAGCAGAAGGATTGTATACTGATTGTATATTGAGAGGCATAATAATGTGGCAACACAGTTGCATTGGGGATTGTGCAAACATTATGGTATTGAAGTGCCTGAAAAACATTGGAAACATGAGCCACAAAGCGTCATAGAAAATGATGAAGTTTATATCACATGGGATCACCCACTACCAACAGTTCAAAAAATAGATGCGAGAAAACCAGATATCATAGTCCATGAAAAGAAGACAAAAGTAGCATTGATTATTGAAATTGCTACACCCAGTGACTACAGTGTGTTATGTACAGAGAGACAAATAGTCCTAAAATATCAAGATTTGCAGGCAGAAATGAGGGCAATGTGGAAGAAGGATACCCAGACAGTTTCAGTACTAGTAGGGGCAACAGGTCTTAATAAAAATAATTTACACTCATACTTGGATATGTTACCAATACAGCAAACTCTCAGTTAACCAGCACCTATGGGGATTGGTAGATGCTGGATAAGTCTAGCTTCTGGTTGCTTGAGAGTTACTACTAAAAACAGACCTGACAAATACTGTACCCTATACCATACCATACCATACTACAAACACTATTAATTTGATTTTAATATTGAAATACAGTAATTAAAAGCCTTGCTGGAATAATATTTTAAACTTATATTTCCACTAGAAAGCGTGTCATGCAGAGTGGTTTTCAGTGGCATGCTGGGTGGATTGGAATTGAATGAATTAAATAGAGAGAGAGAGAGTAAGTAAATGCATGTATGAAAGCAGAAGCAACTGTGTGTGAGAGATCAGAGATATGTATGAAAGCTGAAGAGAGTGTATGTGAGAGATTGAAGAGAGAAAGAGTGAGTTAATGCATGTATGAAAGCGAAGCGAAAGTGTGTGAGAGATCAGAAAGATGTATGAAAGCTGAAGAGAGTGCGTGCCAGAGATTGGAGAGAGAAAGAGTGAATGAATGCATGTATGAAAGCTGAAGAGACTCTTTGTGTGTGTGTGTGTGTGTGTGTGTGTGTGTGTGTGTGTGTGTGTGTGTGTGTGTGTGTGTGTGTGTGTGTGTGTGTGTGTGAGAGATCAGGGAGAGAGTGTGCAGTCTAATGCAAACTCACTGAGTGAGTATGGAGCAAGTATTGACATTTTAGCGATTTGACTTGTTCGGTTTGACTTGTTCTCAGGTTGGGGAGACAGGGAATTTAATTGTATCTTCCTTTTTAAAACTCTAAAACTAAAAATGTAAGGTATATTTCTGTGGGGGGAAAACAAAGTACAACACATGAAAAACTGAATTGTTCATACTGTACTATATTTCTTCAGTTTTTTTTTCTGGTTGCTTGAGAGTTCTGCTTGCTTGAGTTCTGGTTAACTGAGAGTTTACTGTACATGTAACTCCATACGAATTTCAGAAGGAGTCATTACTGGGCACATTGCTGGCTCTGCAAAAAGCACTTTTGGCTAACATCAAAGATTGAAACAATACTAATTTCATGAACTTTAATTGTACTTTGACTTAGGAATGGGTTCCATTCTTGTCATGATATTACAAATCCAAAAGACTTGGAGAAATTAAACAAATATTGGAGTAGAACCCACAACCTTCTGTATTAAAGGCAAACATGCTACCTGTTGTGCTACTAACACTGCTTTTAAAAACTGCAGCACAAACACTGATGATAGCCATTTGCGAAACAAAACAGATACACATTGAAAATAGACTTACCATGAACAACAGTAAACTTATCTTCCATTGAAACTCAACATTCCTTGAAAATGCATAGAAACTGAAAATTCTTTGAAAATGCACAGAAACTCAACAGTCCTTGAAAATGTAGTGGAACTCAACATTGTTTGAAAATGCACATAAGCTTAATATTCTTTGAAAATGCACTTAAACTCACCAGCCCTTGAAATGCATGTGCTGATAACAGTTTGGCAGTTGATGCAGAGGATTTAGACTTTAGGGTCCTGTATTCAAGGTACAGGGTTTGAGCATGAATACGTTAACAAGGCTGCCATCTCCCATCCTCAAATGGGGCATCTCACACACACACACACACACACACACACATACACACACACACACACACACACACACACACACACACACACACACACACACACACACACACACACACACACACACACATACGCACACACCCCTCTGTATTTCACCAACCTGTTCTAGGTGTCCTGAAAGGCAACAGCAAATCATGAGTTCCAATGTCTAAATGTGTATGTGTGTCATATTAAAGACAGAGCCCATCCCAAGAGGAGTCAGTGTTCCTGGAAGCCTTCTATATCTTGGGTTACCCCCCCCCCCCGTGGATGACCTTATAGACCTTGTCTCCCATTCCATGGAGCCTATCCCCCGCTGTCCAGGCAAGATTTTAGGAGCCCCCGAAGACAGTCAGTACTGGAGTAAGGGTATTCCTGTAGATGCTATAGTTGTGGCTGCAGCCAGCAAAAAGGAACTAGCTGAACAGAGTTCCTCTGTCCATTCCCCTAACTGGGAGTCTATGGCGTTGGACAGGTTTGGAACGAGTGTTTACTCTTTGGTGACCTTTGCCTTATGATCACTCAGTTATCTTGCACATTTTACTAGATTACAGAGGGACTTGATCAAGGAATTCTCTATGTCTACCCAGGGTCCATGCATGCCTCTCAACATGCTAGCACAAAAAATCTGGACAAAACCTGACATAATCATACCTCTCAAACTCTTAGAGCAAATAAATCTGAACAAAGACATAAATAAAAGTGGGACAAAGGCCCAAAAATACAGACAAGTTTTAAATATTGCTCTTACAAACTTAGTAAGTTGATAGAATAACATGTTTTGCATTAGCATGAATTTTCTGAAGGGTATGAAGTCCAAAACCCAAATGTCTGTCATTATTTTCTAACTTCACTCTTTATGATTTGCCACTACTTTGCCAGAAAAAAACACAATTTTATGAAAAATAGGCCAAACATATGAGACAAAAATCTGGATATTCTGAGAAAATCTGTACATTTGAGAGGTATGGACATAATGGGGGGACAAAGGGCCAAAAATAGGGACACATTTTAAATCTTGCTCTTATAAACTTATAAAATTGCTAGAATAACAGGATTTGTATTGGCATGCATATTCTGAAGCATATGAAGTCTGAAACTCAAATGCATGCCATTATTTGGTGGTTTTAATCCTTAGATAATACCAGTGATTTGTCAAAAAAGCACAACTTTTATGGAGAACAGACCAAAATATGAGGCAAAAATCTGGACATTCTGAGAAAATCTGTACAGTTGAGAGGTACAGGTCCATGCTATCAGAGGAAGAAAAAAATGTATTCCTTTCAACTGGCCACCCTATAATTTATATCCAAATGCATCCATGATGTTAATATATGATGCTGCTGAAGGTTCCTCATAGGCTGCTTGTTCAGGCATAGCCATAAGGAGGCATGCCTGGATCAGATTGTGTGATTTTGCAGAACCCTTTAAATCCTCTTTCATCAATGCTCCTTTTGATGGATCTCCCCTGTTTGGACCCACAGTTAAGAACACACTTTCCCACAGTGAGAAAGATGGAAAGACCATGTCTGCTATTGGAATCCATTTCTCTACCTCGCAAAGACCTTTCTCTAGCAATCAGCATGGTGGTAAGAAAACGTGGTTCAGAAAATCTTAAGGACCTTTTCAGGACTCATGTGGGCATTTTTCCCCCAGATGCAGAGGGGGATATAATAATGGAAGATACCATCCTTGTAGTAGAGGGGGTACACAGAACCAAGGGTCTTAATATTCTTTCTTGGACAGGCGCTTTCAGTGCTCCTGAAAGGTGGCCCATCTGTTCTTCTCTAGAGGCAGTACGGGGGTGTTTTTCCTTGCACCCAGATGCCTGGACAGTGATCACAAGAGATTCTTGGGTGCAGAGGATAATATCCAGAGGATACATCATTCCCTTGTCACAAGGCCTCTCACAAAACAGACATCTCCCTGATGTTCCACCCAGTCAGAGGGAATTAGCAGCATTAGAGATCCAAAAGCTGCTAGAAAAAAGAGTCATCCAAAAGGCCCTACCAGACCAAGCAGGATCTGGAAGTTGCTTAAGGATCTTTTCAGTGCCAGAGAAATCAGGGGACTTGAGGCCTAGTCTAGATCTCAGTCATCTAAATCAATTTGTGAAGAACTCCAAGTTCTGAATGGTCACGGTTTAATCCATTCTGCATCTTCTGCAGAAGGATGACTGGATATGCTCTATAGATCTTCAAGATGTGTACTATCACATCAAAAGTCACAGGTGCTCTCAAAGATATCTGCACTTTTACCACAGCCCTTAGGGTGTTCACAAAATGCATGGCAGTGGTAGCAGCTCAATTTAGACTGCATATATTCAAAGTGTTTCCTTATTTAGATGACTGGCTTCGCTCTGCACCAACCAAGCATCTCTTGGAGAAGGCCAGGGATTACTTATTCCAGTTATATCCATTTCTAGGTATCACAGTAAATCCTTCAAAGTCCCAACTTCAACCAGTTCAAGTCTTGGAGTTTATAGCAGCTCACTTGGACACAATAAGACAGTTCATATTCTTACTTCAGAGCAGAATTCATTCCCTAAGTTTGTATGTCTGACTGATTCTAGACTACCCCTATGTTTATGCAAGACTGGTTCTTCAAGCCTTAGGTTCGATGGCTGCAGTGATCACCCTACTACCCATGGCTCACTTTCACATGAGGATTCTCCAATGGACCCTGTCAGTACAATGGTTGATGCTTTGATATCCGTTAAAGTATCCTATAAAGGTTTCATGAGCCTGCAAGGATTCCCTCCTTTGATGTATCCAGTCAAATGAGCTTTGTCAGGGACACCCATTTACCTTTCCTTCTCAGAGGCCAGGCTGACCACGAATGCCTTCCAGTTGGGGAGAGGGGCATTTCCTGGGATGGACTGTTCTCCAGAAGAGAAAAATTTGCATATCAATGTCATAGAGATGAGAACAGTCCTATTAGCATAGCAGACCTTTCAGAACTCTCTTCCTCCAGGTATGATTGCTATTCAGACAGACAATATGTCAGTGGTTTGGTACATCAACAAACAGGGGGAACCAGATCTTACCCCTTTGCTGAGAAGCAACAAGAGTCCAGCAGTGGGTGATCTCTTCCAACCACTTTTTTATAGCAATACACATTCCGGGGAAATCCAGTGCCTTAGCCAACAAGCTCTGCAGATCCATCTTGATGCCATACGAGTGATCTCTCAATCCTGTAGAGACAGAAATTATTTTTCTTCGCTGAGCTCAACCTTGCTGTGTGCTCCTTGCCAATCCCCTCAACAAGTGCAGCAGTTTTTTTGCCCTAATTCTACCACAGGGGGAGTAACTGAGAGATGCTCTAGTCCACATTTGCCCCCCCCCCCCCAGTCTCCTGTATGCTTATCCTCCCCTTCACTTAATACCCAATTTCTTTTCAGGAAGCACAACAGTTGAAGAGCAAGGTAATCCTCATCACTCCCTTCTGGCCTCGGCAGGTGTGGTTCCCATTCCTATGGTCTCATCTTCTGTGTCTGTCTTGGATGCTGGACCTCAGACCAGAGCCTCTATTGCACACATCAGCAATGATTCATCAAGACATTCAAGGCATCAAGTTAATCACATGGTTTCACCAATTCCAGTGATGGCTAGACAGTCCAGGCTTTCCTGTCCAGTGTGTCGGATTTTATTCTCATCTCAAAAACCTTCTACCAGGAAGATTTGCAAAAGTAAATGGAAGAGATTTTCATTTTGGGCAGAGCAAAGAAAGCTTAATCCTTTCACAGCTCCAATTCCTGATATATTAGTAAAAACAAAATGAAAACTCCAGCAAAGCTAGAACTTCCACTGAGTGACCTCCCAAACCTCTTGTATCAGAGGTACATGGGATATATGCAAATGACCCTTATGAACATCAGGTGTTTCAGCTAAATGGCGATTCTGAATGCCCATGACTTGTTTCACCATTTTAATGGACAATTTCAGGCCAATAAAGCCAACCCCACTAGCTGTGGATATGCATATTTTGGTCTTGTTATGACCTCATCAGCAAAGCACAAGCAGTGTTTGACTAAGCATAAGAAACACAGGGCTGTTATACCCATCTGATGTCCATTATCATTACGGTCACTGCAAAAATATCCCATGTGCCTCTGATACAAGAGGTTTGGGAGGTCACTCAGTGGAAGTTCTAGCTTTGCTGGAGTTTTCATTTTGTTTTTACTGTTTGGTTTTTCAGTGACCTTCTCACTTATTGTTTTAGTTTGTTGTTTGGGATATTTTTGCAGCACTGACCCATCTAGTGACATAGGGGTTTATATTTAAGCTGGTGAGCTTATCTATAATGCCCGAGTGGAGTATTGTATCGAAGGCTTTTGCGAGGTCCAGGTAGGCTGTGTGAACCACCTTCCCCTCGTCAATGGCCTTGGTGAATGTTTCAAAGAAATTGACCAGGTTTAAGAGGCAGGATCTGCCCTTAAGAAAGCCGAACTGGGGAGGATCCAGTGTCTGTAGGTCCCCAATATCTTTATTTATGAGGTCCATGATGATCCTTTCCATAGCTTTGCAGATCAAGCTAGTCAGGCTTATGGGGCGATAGTTTCCAGGATCCGTTGAGGCACCACCTTTGTGGGGAGGGACCACTGTTGCTGTATGCCACTCTTTGGGTACATATCCTGTAGTAAGGCTGAGATTGAACAGTAGTTTTATGTTTGGGTTTAGCTCTTCTTGGAGTTCATGTAGGACGCAGCCTGGGACACCGTCTGGCTGTGTTTTTTGCTTTGGAGAGGGCGGCTCTTACCTGAGCATCTGAGATGTCAGGGGGGCAGCACTCTGCTGGGATAGATATTTGTCCTTTTGGTGGGGAGGGGGGGGAGAAGTTTAGACTGAACCTGTCAGCTAGGATGTTGGCAATGTCTGTGGGTTCGGTGTATTTTGTCATTTTGGACTAATTCTGAGCATATCTGGGAATTCCCACCCAGGTTCCTAACATAACTAAAGAACGCCCTGTGATTATCCTTAGTGTCCTGTGCAAATTTTCTCTCGAAGCTGGCCTTAGACGATTTTATGAGTGCCCATATTTTTTTGCTAATATTGATCAGAGATGCCTTCCCTTTTTGGGATTTTGCTCTATCATGTAGTAGCTTCCTCCTTCTATTGTATAGTTTGTTTATGGCTGGGGTCCACCAGACAGGACGTCTGCCTTTGGAGGATTGGGTCTTAGTTTTATTTGGGATTGCATGATCCATGCATTCCTGAAGGTGTTCATAGAATGCGTTTATAAAGGATTCTGCGGTCTGGGCCATATTTTCCACAGGCCCGGGGGCTTTGAAGGATTCCACCCCAGTTTTGAGGAGTGTGAAATTTGCTTTAGAGAAGTTTTTCACTGTGGTTTTCTGGGCAGGGGGTGGGGTCGGGATGTGAATATCCAGTGAGATTAGTTTATGGTCTGATCTTACCAGTGAGGGATACACTTCTGGTCTGGAGCATAGTGTCCCCATGTTGGTGATGATCAGGTCCAGTATGTTTTCCCCTCTTGTGGGAGTGGTAACAAGTTGTTCCATAGCATTTGAGTTTATAAATTCTAGGAACCTTTGGGCTAGGGTGTTGGAGCTAGAGTAATGCTCCCAGTCTATGTTTGGGTAGTTGAAGTCGCCCAATATAATGGTGTTTGGAGAGACCTTAATATTTTCCAGTGTTCTCAGGAAGGCCGAGTGGGGTTCCTGGGTTTGGGAGGGTGGTCTGTAGCAGGCTATAAACTGGAAGGCAGTTTTACCCACTGTTAGTTGCACATGGATAGTCTCTGATGCTTTGTGCTGTGCCACCAACCTGGAGGTGTGGGTATCTTTGACGAATATTGATACTCCCTCTCCTTTTGTGGTTCGGTCCAAGTTTTGGGGCTGAAAAGTATGGTATGAGGTATAACCTGGTAGTGCTGGGGTGCTCTCGGGAGCCTTGAACCAGGTTTCTGTTACTGCACAGATATCAATGTTCTCCATGCTAAGGAGAGTTTCGAGTGCGTGCATCTTGAGGTTTAGACTTCTGATGTTGAGTAGCATTACTCTTAGTTTCTTATCCCTTGTGATATCTATGGAAGTGGGTTTGTCTTTTGAGCCTTGCCTAAAAAGGCACTATGGGGGTAGGAAGGGCCTTTGCCAATATCCAAAAGCCCAGGGGTGACAGGTGCAAGCTGTCCCTAACGAAGCATCGTGGCTTGTCGAGCATGTCATCCCAGGCTGACAGGCATTGGATCCCCTTTGAATGACACCAATACTTAAGCCAATTGTTGAAATTGATCATCTTGTCTTCATATTGTGGCATCATTCTTGATGAGGGTAAGATGCTACTCAAGGTCAGGGTCATACTGGTCTGGGCTACATGCTGAGAGAGCTCCTCTATGTCTCTTTTCATGTAGTCCAGGGAGGTATGTCTCAGGTCATTCACATCAGCATGGACAATGACTGAGTCATATTTGTACTTGCCTTGGAGTGACCTGAGTGCTTGTGTTATGTGGCGGATCCTAGCGCCCAACAGGCAGCTCACCGTGACCTTCTCCTTGTTCAGCCTGGTGAGCGGGACATCAGTGTGCCTGACGACAGAGTCACCTATTACAAGTGTATCAGGTGTGTTGTTTAGCCTTAAGGGCTGTGACTGTTCGGCACACTGGCTTTGTGAGCTATGTGTTGCATGTGTTTTGTTTTGGGGTAGCGGTTGCTTGGGTGTCTGCTTTGGAGGTCTCTGCTTCTTAGGCAGATTTTTATTTAGAGCCTCCGAGTATGTTTTTGTGTGTTTATGTGTTTGGTTTGCTGTTGTGGTAGGTCTATGTGAGACTGGAATTGTAGTGAGTGTGGTTTCCTTCTCCTCCTGACTGGTTACGCCAGTACTGAGTTGAGAGAGCTTAGCCTCCAGTTTGGCTATATGGTTGCATCTCTCACATGTGTTGGAATTTGTTGGGGGGAGGAGAGGGTTGTCTGTGTACATGAGGCAGTTGTAACATTGCCTCAAGATTCCCAGATTCACCAGCTGGACCAGAGAGGAGATTGACAACTGACCTTTGGACATGCTAGAATAGTATTGG
Organism: Protopterus annectens; assembly: GCF_019279795.1. NCBI lineage: Eukaryota > Metazoa > Chordata > Ceratodontiformes > Protopteridae > Protopterus > Protopterus annectens. The sequence continues at coordinate 974,029,937 of NC_056729.1, forward strand.
GAATTCCTTTATAATTGAAAAAAGGGCCAATGGGGAACAATGTACTCAAGGGGAGTTTATGAGGGTGTAGTGCTTTTAATTTTTTAGTGCTGACTTATATAATTGTTTTAGTGAGCAAGTGCCAGGTAACTTAAATGCAATGTGTTACAGGTAACTTAAATGCAAAAATGACAAACAGTAACTTTCTTTCAAGTGAAACAAGGAAATAAGTACAGTAAGCAATGCAGATATCACTAGGGATCCACAGAAGCGCTGAAAAGCCGCATTTTAGGTGGAATTAGCATTTCAGGGAAATAACAAGCAAACAAACAATAAGCATACAAACAAAGCTAGATTCAGCAGGCCTGTATCTAGTCTATGCTACAGCAAACAAGGGGTACCAATTTCAGTAAGAAACAGTTCAAATATACAGACACTATAAGCCTTTAACCAGAAATTCCCAGCTCAGAAGGGCAGAGTCCAGCCTCTCCTCCCACAAGAGTGCAGACCATGAACCTTCTTAATGTAAAATAACTGGCCTGAAGCCCAAGTGCTTAAACCAGAACTAATACACTTTTAGAATAACAGACACTGAGCCCTCAATCAGCAGTTCTCAACTTAGAAGGATGTAAGCTACCTGTCCTGCCACCACAGTGCAGGCCACAAACCTTCCTAATGTAAAACAACTGGTCTGAAGCCCAAGTTCTTAAACTAAAAAACTTAGAATGAGTTACACCAAGCAGTAATAAATACAACTGAGTACTTTTAAGATGATGCAAAAGCAAAATAAAGTAGGAAGAAACACAAATACAGTAAAAGCAGATAATTTTTTTTTTTTTTGAGTGAGCAAATGAGATGGGCCCAGGAGTTACAGGACAGAAACAAGTGCAAATGCAGGCCTTCAAATCAGAAAGTTGAGAGAGATGTAAGACCGCCCAAACAGCCAATAACTACAAATTCTGGGCCAGAACCAATCCTTATGTGTTAGACAGGTTACCTAATGCTTACCACTCCCACTGATAAGCTAGAAGGCTTCCCTCCAACACAGAAAGGCTTGGGGGGCTCAGAAGCTTACAAACAGTCCTGAATACAGCAAATCTGTATCTGGAACACTAATTACAGGAAAGGTAGGAAACAGGCTTACAATTTTTTTTTTCCAGAAAAGTAGCAAAAACAGTAGTAAAAACAAATCACATGCAGTGCAAGCTGGCACACTTGAGTATGTAGCAATATTAGTCCACACACAGTTTGAAAAAATGTAATTAAATTAAAAAGGACTAAAAGCAAGTGCAGAAAGGGTTTATTAGGTAGAATGCGGTAAAGAGATGGGACTGGGGGAGTGTCCTAGATCAAATCTACAGTGGGGCGGGCACTGCAAAAGCCACCAAATTTAAACTGCAACCAAGAACATGGAGGGGGGGTGGAGAAGACAGTTTCAACAGAGATGTGAGGAATCACAGTGCAAATTATAAAACCAAAAAAATATATACTGATCTCTGTATATTTGCAGAACAGTAAGACAACAGATATCTAAGCAACAATTTAGCTCTATAATACAGAATAATACAGAAAAATATACTCAGCTCTATATATTTGCAGATAGTCTTGTAAGGCTGTCTCTCAGCACACAGGTTCCAATTTAAATATATATATATATATATATATCCCACGTGCCTCTGATACAAGAGGTTTGGGAGGTCACTCAGTGGAAGTTCTAGCTTTGCTGGACTTTTCATTTTGTTTTTAATGATTGTTTTTTCAATGACCTTCTCACTTATTGTTTTAATTCCTGATATACTGGATTTTCTGGCTTCAAGTTTTCAGGACGGTGCAAGTTTCTCCACCGTTAAAGTACAGTTTGCAGCCATCTCTAATTACCACATAGGACAAAATACCTTCCTCTAGCTTCTTCTAAAATTTGTAGGGCTTTTCTGAAGGGTACTCTTCTGCTTGGATCCTACTCCACCTTGGGATCTTACTCTTTTGTTACAAACTTTAAGCCAATCCCCTATGAACCTCCAGCTAACTCAGACATGAAATGTCTCTTTTGGGAAACAATATTTTTTGTTGCCATTACATCAGCATGGCAAGTTCCTGAACTAAAAGCACTCTCTTCAAAACCACCTTATTTAGTTTTTCACAAAGACAGAGTGACATTACATACAAATCCTTCCTTTCTTCCAAAAATTGTTTTTAAGTTAAACATGAATCAAGTAATCAATTTACCAGTCTTCTTTCCAAAGTTTGACAGTGAAGGAGAATATATGCTACATCTTTTAGCTGTACATAGACAACTTTGTTTTTACCTCCACAGAACTAAAGGATTTTGAAAAACTAATCAACTCTTTGTTTCCTTTGCTAAAAACAAATTGGGAAAACCAGTATTTATAGCTGCCTTTGCTAAATGGATAACAGATTGCATTTCCTTTCTATGTTCTCCAAGAGATTTGTCATTACCTAAATCTTCAAAGGCTCATTCAACTAGATCCATGGCTACATCATCTGCTTTTTGGGCCAGAGCTTCAATTTATGACATTGTGCTGTGGATACTTGGTCCAATTCCCATACTTTTATTGCTCATTACAAGTTGGACATCATATCCAGTAACAGGGATGTCTTTGCCTCCTAGGTTCTCTGGAATATCCTTCCATGAGGGCCATCCAAAATTAACGTAGCTGGGGACTCTTGTCCCATAAGTTAGGGAATGAATGAAAATGATAACATCAGATATTAAGTTATGTACTTACCATAACTATGCACTTGTGTTGTCCATTTTCATTCTTCTTCAACTCCCAACCCTCCATCCCCCTACCCCTTATCCTTTGAGAGTGACCTACTGAAGTATATGGGAACCATTGTTCCCAGTCTGAGACCCTACTTTGTCTCTATCCTGTTTCTTGCTATAATTATAATTATTATTATAAGTACTTATGCTTTCTAGCATATTTAGCAACAGCAAACTCAATCTGAAGTAATCTGGCAAGTAAAGGACATTATGGGTAAATGCAGGAGCTCAAGCATCGGATCCAAGAAT